>NC_143578.1:125389125-125574125 GCF_048544385.1 Mastigoproctus giganteus
GAGCAAGGACCTCAGAGAACGTCTTTAAAACGTGTTCCTTGAAAGCGCTGTCTTGCAGTGTTCAGTTAATTGGAGTGGTGACAGTTCTGCAGTCCACCAAGAGACGCTCTTGAAGTTTCTTGCGTTTCGCGGTTGACTTGTTACAGGCAGACGTGATTGTGTTGGTCACCAGATAAGCTAGGTCAGCTGCAGAGAGTCATTCTAACCCCCTCTATCCCATGGGGTGCTGTTGCAGAAGGGATCTAAAGGCAGCATTGAAAGTGAACAAATTCGCTGAATTGGTAGCGTATCTAATTGAATCGTTACTGCGGGGTCTAATACCTTGCGGAGCGTCCGAAAGTTCAGAAGTAATGATCCTGTGGTCGCTAATAGAAAAACTCTTGAACCTTCCAGTTTGAAATTCTTCTGACAGTGGCTGTGTGTGGGGCACGGTAACGTCAATGTTCGATTGACCAGTGAAAGCATGGAAGGTAGAAGGATGATCGGGAGCATTAAGAATTACGAGATCATGAGAGGCCAGAAAATCCTCAAGAAGGATACCTCTCGCATCAGTGGTGGAGCTGAACCAGAGTGGGGACTTGGCGTTGGTATCGGGAGCCAGTATGATGATACTGTTCCCTAGAAGTGCTGATGCTCGGTCCAACACCACCAGATGCAGGCGAATATCAAAATAAAACTGGAAATAGGCCCAGAGAGAAAGGTAATTTTCCCAAAATCGTCTTCCAAGGTGGTAGCTAGGCGGGGAAAGCAGAAGGTATGAAGAGAGGTGACGACGAGATCCTGGTTCTTGATGATGATTTCAGCGAAACAATCCCCATCAGAGACTTGAATATTACGGAAGGATCCTGAATAGCCAAGAACCTTGCCAGCGGATGTTCTCATTCTACAAGAACCCTTGTAGAATGAGAACATCGATCTTACGCTCTTCCATAGTATGGTATAGTTGATTTGTCACTGAGAAAGCCTTTTGTGCCTTGATTAGTGCTGTTAATAAGCTGTGGTGATTTGTGGTATGTTGATTATTCATAGTTGGTTAATTGTCTGTTGTTTTCAGCTGCTCGGCTATAAATGGGGCAATCACAGTCTCTGAGTGATTGGATGGCTTCTTTATGAATTTGCAATTTCTACATTGTGGAAGGAGAGCCTTGTCTTTTCAATCCTTAAACATGTTCTGCTCCTTGCCACAGTGTCAGCAGACCGGCTTATTGCGGATGCAGCAAGAAGAGTTATGCCCGTAGCCCAGGCAATAATAACACTTCGTAACTGGCACGAAATCCCTAAGTCTGTGGAAACCCCATCCGATGAAAATCCTGTGTAGGGAAAAGAGAATTCTCCTAATAGCAGGGGTGACGTCGATGACCCAATTCAATGTATTGGAGGCCTTGGACTTAGTCGAGAAGGATACTCTGACTTGCTTGTTTATCTCCTGTTGCTCAAAGTCAAAAAGGTTTCTCGCATATAATTCCCTAACGAAAACTTGCTTAGTAATGGAGTTTTTCGCATTGAAGATGAGTTGAGCTGGTCCCTGTGGGAACCTCTGCGGTTAAGCCCATTTCAGTAACCCCCCTTACGATTTCTGATAGAATCGACGTCCTTGTCTGCTATGGTCGTTACGTTTTTAATCCTGATGTTAGATAGCTGCGGCTTGATTGAATTACAGGACTGTTGATTTTACCTCTTCGCTATTGCTAAGAGGTAAGTTCTGACGGCCCTTTATGAAGACAACGTGCTTATGACCCTGGGGGAGAGGAGACGATGGGAGCAAATTCTAGGAGTGATTTTGTCATATGTAGTTGTAGAAGTCTTGGTAGAACGGGATCGAGACCGTGCGGGTTCCTTGCTTTGGAAGGCTGCCAGCAAAGTTATGAAAGAGAATTCTATGCTTTTTCAGTTGTTCGTTCTCCAACAGGAGCGAGTCGACCACTTTCTCCGTGGTACTCCAGGCCTTGAAGAGCTTGATTAAGGACTCCCTGGAGACTGGCTTTCTCGCTAGTGCGGGTAAGCTAGACTTTTCGATGCAGACGTGGTATCATATCAAGATACCGCTATCCTTCAATGAAGATGGCACAGGTTTTGAAGTCTTTAGTAATTTCTTAAGGGCATAGTGATTTCTTAAGAGGGTTCCTGTTCTTAGTCTTTTTTTTTTTTAAGGTATAGCTACGGCATCGAACGGTGGCCCGCAAGAGCATCCTCACATCAGAGGTGACACGATCATCCGTGGAAGCAGATTGCATTCAGGCCGAAGCAGCAGGATCCATCCGTAGCATTTTATTCACTTTCTGCTGTAGTTTGGCAGAGCTGGGTCCGGAAGGCCATCGTTGCATAGATAGGCCATCGTTGCATAGATCTTCAGTTGATTCAATATTGGTGCTGGTGCGGTTGGCCACATCGGGAAAGTTCTATTCCTCCTCACTGACAGTATGGGAACCCTGAAATATTAGTCTGGAAGGAGACTTTTTTGACATTTCCTTGGGGGGGGGGGGAGTCAGGAGCGAGGAGCTTAAGCGAAAGTTATTCACTGTACAGGACCTAACACTTTCAACACACAAGGGAGATACCCTTCCCCAGTCAAGTTCGCCTAGATACCTACGTGCGGGCCAAAATCTGAGTGACCACGCACTCCAATGCTATTTCTGTGGCGGCCATGGTGATCTGACCCACAGAGCACAAGATAAGTAACGAAAGATATCTCAGTGGCGAGCCCAAAAAATCAAAAATAAAACTTAAACAAACCCAGGATAGTCAGTTGGTATTTAACTTAAAGTATATCTCATCGTTAAAATCATATTCTAAGGCAAAAACTGAGGTGTAAGGAACACGTGATTATGTTGTCACCAGGTTAGCTAGATCGTTCCACTAGGCAAGAAGCTTGTTATTAGACCAAACTATTATATTAGGCCATCCGAATATTTAAATTCATCTGCCGTGCTGTGTGTCTTATGTCTGTTAATTGCGTTGGTTCTATGGTCGATTTGTCTGTTTTGCTGGACAAAAAAACCTCAGTTTCTGGGGGAACTTAGTTATTAGGCCAATCTCGATACACTCTAGATACAATCGTTAGTGAAAACCAAAGCAGGATTACCCTTTCTGGGACGCAATAGCTTAGATGCTGATGCGCCATAAAACTCCTAACAACCAACCAACCTTTCTGGGATACTGTACTCATAACGGCGCTTCTACCGCTGACTACATGCCACGTTCAAATCACTGAAATCTTTTGTCTTGCCCATTCTCGCATGGAATCGTACACATACAACATCCCTACGTATCTACTGACCTGCTTTATATCGCACGGTGCCGAAACACGTGTTGTTGTTGTTACTAAAGGCGCCTCCATTTAATGTAAAGGGTTTGTTGACGTCGTATAAAACAAGTATGTGGGAATCGTATTGTCTCGAAACTTGATACTACGTTGTACAGACAACTTGTGTAATCGAGACCCGCTAATATTCGTAAAATCAGACAAATGCTAACTTTTATGATTTTCTCTTGTAGAGATCTGTGTCTTCATTTCGAATTAATGTTTTCGATCAAATAAAATATATAAGATATTTATAAGTATTATAGAATTATTATATTTTAGAAATATAGATATTTTTGAAATTTAAGCCAGGAATTCTCTTACCTGAGATTTCAGAAATAAGTGCATCCAGTTAAGGTATAATTAGAATAGATGGAAATAGTATTGAAAGACCTGCCCAAAGATAGATGAACCTTGTAACAGGACAAAGGAATAAAATCAAGCTTTGACCCTGTATCCATGCATGGCGAATAATTGGAAGTATAAAGGGAGAAAAATACCCGAAGTTCGATGAGGGCTTTTCGTTTATACCATCTTCAATGTCGAAGGCCGTATTTATATGGTTCATACACGTTCCATTGTAGTATTTCAAAAGCCGGGGGATTGTATAAGTAGGCGAAAGAAAGAGGATAGAAGGAAAATTCCCGCCCTCTGGTATTTCACTAATAGTTCGGGAATTCGAAAATTTATAGATTTAGAACAGCTTAAAGGTTTTTTGGAGGAAACGATATACAGTAAAAGTTTCCACTCGGAAATCCTGATGCGTGACTACCCGTCCCCTTTATTAGAGGTCCTTGATGGTTTATGTAACTTTATGATACCAAAAATGTTTATGTAACTTTACGATACAAAAATGTATAAGCGAAAAGCCCTCATCGAGCTTCGGATATTTATCTCTCTTGATACAATTATTCACCATACATGGATTTAAGGTCAAAGTTTGCTTTCATTCCTTTGTCCAGTTACAAGGTTCATCTATCTTTAGACAGGTCTCTCAATACTATTTCCATCTATTCTAATTATACCGTACCCGGATGCAGTTATTCCTGAAATCTAAGGTAAGAGAATTCCTGACTTAAATTTCTAAAATATCTATAAAAAAATTCTAAAATATAATAATTCTATAATACTTATTAATATCTTGTATATTTTATTTAATATTTTTTTTTTATTTGATTGAAAAATTTAATTCAAAATGAGGACACGGATCCTCTACAAGAGTAAATCACAATAGCATTTCTCCGATTTTACGAATATTAGTGGGTTTCGATTACACACCTTTGTCCTTGAGGTTGTCATAGATATTCTCTCAGATATGCCAGCAAGCTGTACTTGCCACCTGGGAGTCTAAAACGCTGATGGAACCGAAATTGGGTCTACTTGACATTCAAGTCAAGTAGACCCAATTTCGGCGAAGTACGGACGGTCTGTGACAACCAAATCCTCTACTTGCACCTTCACGATGGTGGTACTGTTAGTAACCTGGGTATAACCTCCATGCACAAGCACACTGGGTGACCACCCAGGTATGAACCAACGTAAGCAGGGGTCGAGGTGTGGCGCCCACACCACATGGGGGAATGCTGCCCCTCTGTGTTACCAGGCAATACTAGATGACTAGTATTGCCTGGTGGTAGATGACTCTCATCATCCGGTGCAATACCACCACTTTGCTTATTGGTAGCTTGAAGTTGTGAAACCCATGTTTAGTCTCCAGAGCTAAGTTCCGGTCAACCCTTCCCCATCTCTTCCATCATGCAGTATGACTGATGACTTTTGAGGTTATGATGAACATCATGGCGAGATCCAATCTACCTTACATTTCGAGGGTACATCTCTAAAACAGTGTTCGTAAGCCGGTCACTAGTTAGTACACAGATCGAACTTATTGGTAACTCTCTAGGAGGCTTCCGGATCAGCTAGTGTATAATCTTGCTATCTTTACTCTGCCAGATAGTGACTGGAGGGAGTCCGAGTAGTGCGTATGTGGGGGGGGGGGAATTGTCGTGGCCACATTATGTCCAGGATCTGGGTATATTCTTACCATGTGAACGCCATATCCAAAAATTTCGTTACCTTCAAATTGGTGGCAAAACTTGGCACACACAGACATCAGAGAAAAGGAGTTAAATCCTAGAAGAGACTCAATCCTACTGGTCTATACCAAATGCCACATGAACAAATCGCAGGCTCTGCACGCAGCGCCGTATTGGCGACCTGAGCAGCTCCCCTTTTCTGGCTCACCTTTTCCTCTCCGGCGGGTGGGGGAGTGTGACGGTTCCGCCGTCTCCCCCCCCCACGCGCCATCCCCATTCTTACTCTCTGGTGGGGCATAGACATGCCCCACTGTAAACTGGAACTGTCTTCTCTATCGGTTCCATGTCCCTGCCTCCCCCCCCCTAGTCTTCAATCTACTCCCCCACTCTACCTGCACGCAAGTGAATGCCCCACACAATCTAAATTAAACTATCTAAAATCACCTTAGCCCACTACTTACGGCTTCTCATTTTTAGCGCCTCCCTTCCACGCGAGCGCATAAAGGGTATGTGTGTGTGTGTATATATATATATATATTTTTTTTTTTAAGGTCTTAGGAAATTAGGTGGCAGGACCTGCCAGAGTAATTCTTAGTCTACTGGTGTTTCCTGGTCTGCCTCCACGGGCGAAAGTGGAGCAACGTTGGGCCTCAGTAGGGGTCTAGCGGCTAAATGACCTGATGAGCAACGGTACACGACACTACATATGTACAATATCAATACACTTTTGAATCTCTGGCATTTCCAGTAAACTGGCACACCTATCACAATACAAGAAATGCGGAGATGGGGGAAACCCCTGGTGCCGTTTGACACCAAACACACTATACACTTTACTTTATACAGCATGTCCTCCCCCGCTTTTCCTTGCTATTGAATACACCATGAATTGTCAAACTAATAGAGTAAGTTTATCTGCGAAAAGATCTAAACCTCCCAAACACTTCCTAGTTCATTTCACAAATATCATCACCATCATCATCAGCCATTTTCAATCCATTGCAGGATGAAGGCCTCTCCAGCAACTTTTCAGTTCCTCCTGTTTTGAGCACTGGCCATCCATTTACTACCCACAAACTCATGAATTTCATCTATCCATCTCCGCCTTTGTCTTCCAGGTTTTCTTCTAGCCACTTTTGGGTACCATTCTGTTATTTTCGTAGTCCATCTGTCATCATGTCTTCGAGCTATGTGTCCTGCCCAAGACCATTTTAGTTCTTTAGTTTTGATAAGAATGTCCTTTACTTGAGTTTGCTGCCTAATGCATGTGTTTCTCTTCTTATCTAACAGTTGAACTCCCAATATAATTCGTTCCATTCTTCGCTGTGTAGTTCTCAGCTTCTCTTCCATTCTTTTGGTGAGTGCCCAAGTTTCACTTCAATAAGTCATGGTGGGGAGTATACATTGGTTCGTTATTTTACGTTTCAGACAAACAGCGATATTGCTCTTCACCATATTTCCTGAATGCTGTCCATCCAAAATTTATTTTTCTCTTGATTTCCAGCCATTTATCATTATTACAGCTGATAACTTGTCCCAGATAATTATATGACTCCACCTTTTCAATTACTGCTCCTTCAATCATTATTTCCCTTTCTGTGGCATACCTGTTCATCATTACTTTTGTATTAGCCATATTCATCTTTAGTCCAAAATCCTTACTAACTGTGCATAACTGATTAAGATTTTCCTCTGATTCTTTGGGATCGTGGCTTATGACCACAATGTCATCTGCAAATCGTAAATGGTTTAGGTACTCTCCGTTCACATTGACTCCTTTCTGCGACCAGTCTAATCTTCTGAAAGCTTCCTCAAGGGCAGTAGTAAACAGATTCGGAGATATTGTGTCTCCTTGTCGAACTCCTTTCTCGATTTTAAATTTCCTACTGTCCTTGTCTAGTCTAATAAAGGAGGTAGTGTTCTCATATATTTTCTTCAAAATCATAATATGCGGGGTATGTATGCCTTGTCTTTCCAGTGCCCGAAACATTGCCTTATGCTGTATGAGTCAAATGCCTTTTCATAAACCACAAATGCCAGGCATAATGGTGTTTTATATTCATTTGCTTTCTCCATTAGCTGTGATATTACGTGAAGGTGATCCATAGTTGAGAATCCTGTCCTAAAGCCAGCTTGCTCTTTCGGTTGATTCTCATCAAGTATTCTTTCTAATGTGTTAGTAATGACCCTTGTGAACAACTTGTAGATATGGGATAACAAGCTAATTGTCCTATAATTTCCAATTTCTGATTTATCTCCTTTCTTATGCAGCAAAACTGTGATTGCATTATTCCACTGCTTAGGCGTCACACCTTTTCTAATGCACTTTGTGAAGAGCATTGCCAGTTTTTGTGTTATGTCTCTTCCTCCCAATTTTAACAACTCTACAGTAACTTCATCTTCCCCCGGGGCTTTCTGATTCTTCATTTTCTTCAATGCCTGTTCTACCTCATCAGGAAGAATATCGGGTATGTCGTATGTGTTGTTACTTTGCAGTCCATCTTCTCCACTGCTGGCATAATTTCCTTGTCCCTTTTATAATTCTCTATAGTAGTCTTCTGCTATTTGAATTATGCCTTCTCTGCTGTTTATAAGTACACCACCGCTATTCTTCAGTTTCAGTATCATTTGTCTTTCTGTATTACTGCTCATGGCTGGTGATTTAAATCCTTTGTTTTAAATACTCTTTCTAATGGCTTTGCATAACTCAGTATACTCAGTTTTCTTCCTGTCAGTGTTTTTCTTGCTCTTCATTTGTCGTCTTCGGTTCATTATGACAAGTGTTTCTTGACTAATTTTTTCTTCTTTGGATTTCTTTTTCCCTATAGGTTTCTTGGGCTTTATCACTTTCTGAAAGTTGTAATATTCCTCGTCGATATCTTGGTCCTGAGCAGTCTGCAGAAGCTCAAACTTGTTCTTAAGTTCCAGTACATACTGCTTTTTCTCCTCCTCTGTTATCTCAAAGACTCTTGTATTATTTACTCGAGTCAGTTTTTTCCTTTCCTTTCCTACATCTATATCAAGTGTACATCTTACCATTCTGTGATCACTTCCAACATTTACCTTATTCAGGACGGTAACATCATTCACAATATATCTTCTGTTAGTGAGGATGAAGTCGATTTCATTAGTTGTTAATCCACTTGGACTCTTCCATATCCACTTTCTGTTCACCCTTTTCTTGAAAAAAAGTGTTCATTATTGACAGTCCTTGAGATTCTGCAAATTCCACAAGTCTTTCACCTCTTTTATTTCTTTCCCCAATTCCAAAATTTCCTATAGTTCCTCTTTCTGCTCTGTTTTGCCCATTTCCAACCTTAGCATTGAAGTCCCCCATAATAATAGTGTAGTGGGTTTTCTGCTCATCTAGAAGACTCTCAATTTCGGTGTACATTTCTTCAACCTCTTCATCATCATGGCTCGATGTTGGTGCATAAATCATTATAATCTTTAGCTTGTACCTCTTAGAAATCTTGAGTATTAGTCTTGACACCCTTGGTGATGTACTTTTGAATTCCAAAATGTTGTTTTTAAAATCTTTATGGACCAGAAACCCCACTCCACCTTCACTCCTTTCACTGTTTCCATTGGTGTACAGTAGATTTCCACTTGATAAACTTATAAGTGATTCATTTCTTATTCTTGTTTCAGCCAAACCGATGATATTCCAATTCACATTTTCTAATTCCTTTTCCAGCTCTAATATCCTGTCTTCACCGATGAGTGATCTTACGTTATGTGGACATGTGTGTGGACATGTGTTTATGTAAGGGGTGGCTACTAGAACGTCAGTTCAACTCCGCCTCGTATCTCTGTGAAGAACAGTATCACTACAAATGGGCCAGATGTGTGTGACGTCGGTTTGCGTGTATTATGTGTGTGTTCTGTTGTTATGTTCTGACTGATTGGCTACCCAGAAGCATTAGCCACCTGGACAGATGGTTCTGGGTACGATCTTACGTTATAACAGGCCAAGTTCAGTTTCTGTGCATGGCAGCCTGGTCGTACCCAGAGATTCTTAGCACCCTCTGCTTCCACTCTGATTCTCTCGCTGCCGTAAGAGGGAGAGTGAAAGCTGCTGGGGACTGAGGGCCATTTGTTTTGTCGTGCTGTCATATACTGGAGGGTTTGGTCTTTTCCTCTTCACGTTGACTAGGCGTCTTGAAGAGAACCACTCTACACGTTCGTTGCCACCTAAGTGACGTAACAGGGTTTACCATCGTGAAGGTGTGCATGAGTGGATTTTAGGGAGGCAGACCAACCGGACTTCTCCTAAATTTTCTGTAATAGAGAGAAATTGGATCCATCAGTGTTTTAGACTGAGTGTCTGATAACACACAGGATACGTGTTCCCCCTCTAAGCCCCACTTAGAGGGGAACCCGCTCACAAATATACGTGGTCTCAATTCTAATCTCAATGATGTCCATTTCCACTTGCAGTAAGGTGTAATGTGTATTTAGTGTCAGACGGCACCAGGAGTTTCCTCCATTTCCGCGTAGTTTTCATAGTGGGTGTACCAGTTCACTGGAACTGCCAGAGATTTAAAAGTGTATGGATATTGTATATGTATAGTGCCGTGTACCGGTGTTCATCTGGTCGTTTTGCCGCTGGACCCCTGCTGAGGCCCGACGTTGCCCTTCCTTCGCCCCGTGGAGGCAGACCAGGAACCCAGTAGACTTAAGTTACTCTGGCAGGTCCTGCCATCTAATTTCCTGAGATTTCAGTGGCTAGGACCTAAAAAAAAAAAAAAAAAAAGATAAATAAATAAAATAAAAATAAAATAATAATAAAAAAAAAATTTCTTATATTGCATGTATACAGTATATGTGTGTATACATATACACACAAACGTGCATACATATACCAGCCCCAATCATGGGGTTGACGTTGCTAGAGTTGGGCCGAGACGTGGGCGAAGATATTTTGGATGTGTTTAAATTTAGGTGTGTGGGGCTTCGCTAGCGCTAAGATAGAGAGGGGGGAGCTGAAGACTGGGGGAGAAAGACAGAAGTATGGGGCCAATAGGGGAGACAGCCCCAAGTTTCAGTGTGGCATGCCCATACCCCACCAGAGTAGAAATGATGGTGGGGGACGAAAGAATCGTCTCACCGGGGGAGTAGGGTTTAAAGGTGAAGGGGGCTAGGGTGCCCTCTTCAGGCTGTAAGGTTTTGGGAGCTGGGCTGCACTTGCAGTCTGCCAAACCCAATGTACCTTTTCTGACAGAATCTCAGTTATCGGTTGATTCAACCACTTCTCATCTCAGTTGCCCAAATTATTCGCTGTATGATTTCTTTCGTCTCAAAGGTGTTACTTGTGCATATGTCCATTCCGATATTCCCCATCAGAGCTTTGGTAATTTGGAATCTCCTCTCTTTGATCTTCTTTGGCTTAAAATCTCTCTACCTCATTGTGTCAAATTCATCTTTTGTCTCTACCGTTCTCCCAACTACACTTATCACTTGGAGTTCTTTGACTTCCTCTCTTTGAAACTTGACTTTCTCCAGTCCAACTTTTCTAACAGTGAGGTAATTTTCCTTGGTGATTTTGATGTTCACAAATCCAGCTGGCTTCCGTTTTGTAGTCACACCGACCCAGCTGGTCGAGATGCTGAGGCTTTTGAAATTTTTAATGACCTTACACAGATTGTTGATTTATCTACAAGAATACCGGACAATTCCAACCATACAGCCAACACGCTTGATCGTTTTCTCAAAAAAAAAAAAAAAAACCTTCTAAGTACACGGTCGAAGTGAGTGGTTCTTTAGGTACCTCAGATCCAACTTGGTGATTGTCTCTTCTCCAATGGAGCCTTTATCTCATGGCTATTCCCAACCTCGTATTGTTTGGCATTACAAGAATGCAAAATGGGATGACCTGCCAGATTTCTTTTCTTTGGTCGGATTACTGTTTCACAACTTCTGATGTCAACGTTTGCTCAGATCGTGTCAGTGAAATTATTCTTGTAGGAATGGAATCCTTTATTCCACACTCCACTTTAAAATCTCGTCCTTTATCTAAACCTTGGTTTTCCAATAAATATGCTAAGGCTAGTTAAGAGAAGAACGTTGCGTATCGTAATTGGCTTGTTTCCAATTGTTCAGTTTCATTTTCTGCCAACACCAAAGCTCGCAACAATTGTAAAGCGGTTATTAATCATTCCTAACTAGATTTTGAACAGGCTCAGAGTAGAAAACTTGCTTCTTGCCCTAATAGTAGCCGACATTCTGGTCTCTTGCCAAAGCTATTGGCCGCAACTTTTACCCATCTCTACTCCCACCTCTGTCAAAACCAGATGGTTCTGTTGTCACTTCGGCGAAGAATAAAGCGGACTTGCTAGCATCCCATTTTCTTCCTACCCATGTATTAATGATCTTTGTAAAACACTCCCCACCATTACCAACACGCTCCATTCAATGCCTCCTGTGGTCTTAAGTCAAAAGAATGTCAGAAGGATTTTGACGTATCTCGATGCTAAGAAAGCTCCAGGTCCTGATGGTATTTTTCCACTTGTTCTCAAAACCTATACTCCTGTTCTTTGTAGCCTTTTTTCACGTTCTTATTCCAAAGGTGTTTTTCCTTCTGCCTGGAAATTTGTTCGTATCCTGCCAGTTCCTAAAAAGGGTGAGGAGTCCCTCCAATCCAATTATCGTCCCATTGCAATTACCTCTACTCTTTGTAAAGTAATGGAAAAATCAATTAACCGCCAACTCTTAAACTACCTAGAAACCATCCGTTTGATCAACGATCCCCAGTATGGATTCCGTCAGTGTCGATCCTCTGGTAATATTCTGATTTATGATACCCATTTATGGACAAATTGAATGAAATCGTTCGGTGAAACACAAGCAGTTGCTCTTGACATCTCAAAGGCTTTCGATCGTATCGTGTTTTGCATAAAGGTCTTCTAAACAAGCTTCCATCTTATCGTTTGCCAACTGTTTCTTGTAATTGGTTATCCAGTTTTCTCTCTGATCGCTCACTGAGGGTGATGGTAGATGGCTCTCTGTCTTCTAACTTCTCCACTAATACTGGTGTCCCCCAAGGTTCAGTTCTTTCGCCCCCTCTTATCCTCTTGTATATTAATGACCTTCTTCCATTGACTTGAAATCCTATCCATAGTTTTGCCGATGATGGCACATTGCATTCCACTTTCCATTTTGAGAAACCTTGCCCTGCTCAATCAGCTTCAACTTCTCGAATATCCTCTACCAATTCCTTAAATGCCGATCTTCTGGTAATTCTCCAGTGGGGCAAAGAAAACGTAGTTGATTTCAATCCTTCTAAAAGTCAGTCTTGTCTTATATATCACAAAAAGGATTCTTCTGCTCCTATGCTTATCTTTAGTGGCACTCTGATTTCTAGGCAAAATGATATATCTCTTTTGGGGATTACCCTGACTTCTAATCTCTCTTGGCACAAGTACATTAGAAATATTGCTTCGTCTGCATCTAAAAAACTTTGTTTTCTCTTTAGCTCTCGGCGTTTCGTTTCTTCCAAACAGCTGCTCACTCTGTATAAATCGCAAATCCGCCCTGCCATGGAATATTGTTCCCACATTTGGGGTGGTGCCCCCGAAACCTCTCTCAGGCTTCTTGATTCCATTCAGAAGAGGGCAATTGGGTTAATTTATGACTCCTCTCTAACAGTCTCTCTCCACTCTGTCTCATAGACGTACTGTTTGTGCTCATACTCAATGCAACTGAGTGCATACTCAGTTGCATTGAGTATGAGCATTGGGTAATCCGCATACTCAATGCAACTGAGTGCATTGTGGCTCCATGTTTCCTTATCTCCTTACAATAACACCTGTCGTATGTTGGTATTCCCAATTCCATTTTGCAGAAATAGTCCCGTGCGTAATCAATAAGAATAGCGTTTGCAATTTCGGTTAAAACCATTTCATCATTTTATGTGGTATTCCATCGACTCTAGACATTATTCTCTCTTTTTCACTGTTTACCCAGCCTTATTGTCATATGTTTACTGACTCATTCTAAATCCTTTTCTTTTCTTATCTTTGATCAACAGCGAAATTTACTTGAATCTTTTCTCTCTTCTGATATGGTAACACATTACCCTATATGCCAAATATAGGCCTAATGGCACTTTGCCTGAAGAAGTAGATCTGTTGAAAATTGTTCTGCAGCACAATGCTAGTTTCATATGCATGTTCCTTTGTATAGTGTTCTGACATTCCTTTTTTGCAATGCACAACTAATCCACCCTAGAATTCCATTACTCCCCTATTGGCAGGAACATACATTTGTAAAATAAGTTTATTGCCTTTACTTTTATCCCCTATTCTTTTCTTGTTATCCGTGATACATTCCCAACAAAGTTCTTTACGTTTTCTCTTATCCTGTTTACATGACTCTGGAACTTTAAGTCTCTATCGATTTGCAAACTAAAAGATATCTCTCGCCCTGCTGTATACGCTCCTCGTTCAACTGAACTTCTTTGTTGTCTTGTTGCTGATAGTTTTCCTTTTAACAGTAATATTTTCGTCTTACGTTTTTTACATCAGCTACACAGCTCCTTCATTATCAAGTAACCGCTGTTCTATTTCTTTTCTTGAGTTTCCCGCTTAACAACATTTTCAGATCATCTGCATAAGCAATCATGCCAATATTTTCATAATCTTGTCTTAGCCAACTTTCCAATATCATGTTCAACATCAGCGAACCCTGTAGATCTCCCCTTACAGCTTGTCTTGTAATACAATTATATTCCGAACATACCCTTACTTTACGATTTCTAAAGTAACTTTTTATAACATAATAGATATTCTTACTAGCTTTGGCTTTCCTCAAGACCATCAAAACTCTGTCCCAAGAAATACTATCAAACTCACCCTCAAAATCTACGAATAAGCCCAATATGTTGCCTTACATTGTACCTTGCCAACCAATTCTATTAAACGACATACTGCATCTTCAGTGTTTACCCTCTTGCTGAATCCGTACTGCTCATAGATATTTTTTCCTCAAATATATTCTTGATTCGTTCTGACAATAACCGCTCCCAGGCCTGGTAATAACCCCATCGGCCAATAAGAATCTGGCTTATTTTTTTGGCTTCATAGGTAATTTGAATAATAATTTCAGTAATGCTGCAGTCCACTCATCTGGGAAGGTTCCATCTCTTAAGCATGTATTGTACAAGCATAATAGATGATTTGGTAGAACCTGAAATAATCGTTTTATCATCTCGCCCTCAATAAGGTCCATTACAGGACACCTATTCCCTTCGATCCTATTTATTTCCCCAGCTAACTCTTCCATCCTCCTAAATTTCTCTTCTTTAACCCTACCGCAGTCATTTTCATTATCCAATTTAATTTCCCAGAGATCAGTTTTCAGTTCCATCTGTCTTTACAGATGGAACTGCTTTCTTACCCGACAGAAAAGGATTTAACAGTTTTTCCCTCTAACAAGAGGTCTCACTTTCTGCAGTAATATTGATTTCTTAATGGACGCTCTATGTTACAATCATAACCCTCTGGATTAGGAGGTCTTTGATAGACTCGTCAAAATGTAGTTTAGGCCGTGCGTTGCTTAATGGAAACATTTTCCATCCGTACCAAATCCATCCTACTATCCTTTTGAAACCTACGAAAATATAGTAATCCCCCCCTCTCAAAATATTAATTGCATACGATATTACTGGAACTTTTGTTGTAAACTGAAAGTGCTTGAACCTTTACTGGGTTTGAAACTTTATTTCACAAAATTCTGCTATATCTTGTGGGAACGGGACGGCAAAGAAAGGAGACGACCACAAGGTAAGAAGAATTCGTAAGATACAGAGAATACGAGAAACAGTACCGTATTTAGCAGTCACGGATTTCAATTAATTCTGTCTTCTTTCATAATAACGTCTGGTAAGTTCTCATACTGAAACTGACAGAACTGATACTGCAAAATACCTATTGCTTCATCTATTTCTTTATTCTTAGCGACACCAAGAAATGGAAACTCTTCCACAAAAAAGAAGTCCGCATAAGTACACGTGCTTAAAGCTAGTGTACTTATGCATCCTCTTTACTGACCCCTAGGCATATTGTCAAGGATTAGTCATTTTAATAAATAAGTGGGATATTGTTATACAAAGAACTGGTCATCTTGAAGAGCCTATATTCCTGGACATAAGGAAGTTCACCTTCTATCACTAATTGGTAGGAAAAAAGATTTTATGGTTCTTTTCTTCATGAAAAACTTCGTAAAACGATGAACTATTATATGTCAGCATTACTCGTCCGAGCGAGTTGTTCGAATCTGCTAATTTCATTGCCAATACTCCTGACATTACTGCAGATAGTTAAGACTAAGTATTCTTCTATAGTTCACTATCTATGTTCAAATCTACCGCATCACTATTGTTCAAATGAATCAGTCTTTTCCAGAAAACAGATTCCTTCTGCCTACGAGTGCAGTCCACGCTGGTAAAAATTTCCCTCTAAAAGCCTTATAGAGTCCTTCGAGTCTTGAGTTAATCCGCAAGGCTTTCATCATATAATCCCTCGTATTGCGGTGGTATTGCAGGCACATACACATTCCGACGCCCTCGCGGTTAGCATAACCACCGTCCCCCCCCACATCGGGTGGAAAAGACCATAGTTCGAATCCTGTCAATGTCGTCAGGGAGGAATTTTTATTCGTTTTCACAACACTGCTGAGTTAGTTGGTCTCAGGCAAGGGTGAATGGTTTTTCAATTCCGGAAACTAAGGTTTTTCGTCCAGAAAACGGACAAATCGATTACAGAACACACAATTTACAGACGTCATATATACTGCTTAATATGGTCTAAGTCGCTGATGCGCCTAAAACACAACTACAACACATTCCGACCTAACTCGGTGAATTCTTTCAACACAATCCTATATTGATCTTCCAAACAGTCAGGTCGTGTTCGTTTAATATCATTAGTACCCACTAGAATAATAATGCTATCTTTACCTCTCTTAAAATGTGTTAATCTCTTAATAATATCAACTGTCGTTCCCAGCAAAAACATCGTTTCCAGTCTTTCTATCTTTACTACAAAAATGTTACAGTTGCGGTAGCACAGTTGGTAGAATCATCGTCCTCCCCACACCTAATAGTTATTTGGTTTTTAGGAGCATTAGCAACTAAGGCCATATTGCTCCAGGAATATGCGGTGGTCATTCCCTGACCCCTCCGCATCCTCCGTATTTGGTGGTGACGGGCTCGAAACCCGGTCTAATCAAGAAGCGTGTGGTACGCACTGCTGCTCCTTCCCACCTGGCTAGCTACGGAGGCGCCCCCCGACACCTAATAGAAAAGACCTTGTCAATGACGCGAGGAATTCCTCCCTTTGGATCTATTTGTCATCTATCCTGGCCTCTGCTTTCGACGCAAAAAACAAATACCTTCAGAATTACTTGGTATCCGGCGCCTCCGTAGCCAGGTGGGAAGGAGCAGCAGTGCGTAGCACACGCTTCTTGATTAGACCGGGGTTCGAGCCCGTCACCACCAAATACGGAGGATGCGGAAAGGTCAGGGAATGACCACCGCATATCCCGGAGCAATATGGCCTTAGTTGCTAATGCTCCTAAAAAACCAAACAACAAACAAACAACAAACAACTTGGTATCCAGTAAAATTTAAATGAAGATCTTAAAACACGAGAAATCCAGATGCTTTAACGAGCTAATCAGCATCTGGTAGACCAGATGGGACACCACTCCACTTGGAGCTGTCACGAGAAAATTCCTACCCGACGTAACGTTCTTACTTTCTAACTCAGTTAAAATCGTGTGCTCATTAACTACGCAGATGTGGGAAATCACTTCCTGCCTTCTAACCCTGTTACTCGGTTACAACCGGGTGCTCATTAACTCAAAAAACTTCCTTCCTGATAACTGGACATGGTTCCCTCAATCAAAAACTATCACCTTGGCTTGCATCACACCGATCTCTGCCGCTGCTGGCATACAAAAGATTGGAGTCACCTGCTGTTTAGCCGTGCAATCTACGACGATCTTTGGGTATACACGTATCTACAAACTTACGTCCCAGATCTCTCTCTTGTGGGCATGAGGAGTTGCTCCTACAGAATAAAAACCATCCTTTAGCTCTTCAGAACTTTGCCTCCGAGCTCTTTACTCGTAGAAAGAGAATCAACACCGAAATGGCGGAATAAAATAGTCCACCATACGCACCTCTTTAGATGAGACATCAGTTTGCCTCTCAGCTATCCTGGATGGCAAAACATGTAATTTTAGAGGACAGTCGGGCATTTCTGTGTAGTGTTACGTTACTCATGAATTTGTTGAAGCATAACGCTATCAAAATTAGGTATATTTACATCTATGGTTTGTGGTTTCTATACGCGAAAATTTTCATTGGGCTGATCTTACAGGACATAAGTATGACCTCTCAGTTATCCCGGTCGGCAAAACAAGTACTTATTGAAGACAACCAGGAATGTCTTTGGAGTATTGGGTAAATTGTAAACCTTGTTAAAGCATAACTGTTTTAAAACTAACTTTACTACTTCGATGGTTCTGGTACGGGAATATAAGAATTTAACCACAGAGTGATCTTATGGTATCCATATCTTCTATTCCTTCCTCTCTCTCTCTCTCTCTCTCTGTCCTTTCCCTTCCCCCACTTTTTTTTACTAGCACTACGGTTTTTTTTTTCCCTGATCCTAACCCACCTTTTGGCAACACCAGGTGGGTCTCAGAGTCTCTTTTTGAGCCAGTGTGTGCTCTACTGGGACTGGCCCACCTTTCCGTGGTTAGACGAGTACCTATAATCATCTCTCCAGGTGACTGATGCTTCTGGGCAACCAAGTGGCTAGAACACAACAGAACATGCACACTACTCACACAAACCTACACCAATCACATTTCTGGCCCTTTTACAGTGACTCTGTTCTTCACAGAGACACGAGGGGGAGTTGAATAGACGTTCCAGGTGCCGCCCTTTACACATGCATATGTTCACATGCACATATACAACATTTATTTTATATACTCTACAGTCTACACTAGACCCCCAGCTAGCCAAAAATGGGGACATTTTTGGCTAGCTGGGCATATTTCTATATTTATAGAAAATAAATATAAATTTTCTATTTATATTTATTTTCTAGACATTTTATGTCATATGTGAGCTGAAATTTTCGAATTTGTTGTTATTTTATCCCCCTTAATTTTCATTGAAACGTCCTGCATATATATACTGATCGGCCACTTTATTGGCCGATCAGTATATATGCAGTATCCCCAATTCACAAAGGAGGTTCGAAGGGTGACACGAGTAATTACAGACCAGTTAGTTTAACTTCTGTTCCGGGTAAAATAATGGAGTCACTGGTTAAAGATGCATTGCAGGATCATCTAGACAAGACTGCAGCAATAATTCAGACACAGCATGGGTTTGTTAAGGGAAAGTCTTGTCTGACAAATTTGATTGGTTATTATGATGTGGTCACAAAGGAACTGGATGCAAAAAATAATTTTGATATCATATACTTGGATTTCAGGAAAGCTTTTGACACTGTTGCGCATGGAAGACTACTGTACAAATTGGAGCAGAATGGTATTAAGGGTAAGTTGCTACAATGGATAAAAGGATGGTTAAGTGGGAGAAGACAGAGGGTGGTAATCAATGGGTGCTGCTCTTCGTGGACTAATGTTATTAGTGGAGTCCCACAGGGTTCGGTGTTGGGTCCACTGTTGTTTTGTATATTTATCAATGATATTGATGAAGGTATATCAGGCTTAATGTCGAAGTTTGCAGATGACACGAAGGTTGGCAGGGTTGTTAATGACAGTAATGGCAGTGTGCTACTGCAACAGGATCTAGATAATTTGGTCAGATGGGCTAAGAAGTGGCAACTGAAGTTTAACCTTGACAAATGCAAAGTACTGCATATGGGTAGAAGTAACCCCAGAGAAACGTACCAACTGTGTGGTACTACACTTAAGGTGGTAGAAAATGAAAAAGACCTGGGAGTAATTGTGCAGTCAGATATGAAGTTTTCTGAGCAATGTAGACAGGCTGCTAGGGCAGGTCATGGGGTTTTGTCAATGATATATAGGAATTTTGCTAGCAGGGAAAAGGAGGTGATTGTCCCTCTGTATAAGGCAATGGTCAGGCCACGCCTTGAGTACTGCGTACAGGTCTGGAGGCCTCATTTTAGGAAGGATGTAGATTTGCTTGAGCGTGTACAGAGAAGAGCAACACGATTGGTGAGGGGAATGAAGGGATCCTCTTACCAAGAGAGGCTTAAGTCCTGCAAATTGCAGTGGCTGGAGACTCGGCACCTGCGCGGTGATCTGATTGAGGTCTATAAGGCCTTGAATGGGTTGAGCACGCTGAATTCTGATGGGATCCTCCCACTTGTTCAGAATACCAACCTACGGGGACATAAGTTCAAATTAAGAAAGGATAGATGTAGAATAGATGTGCGGAAATTTGCCTTTAGCCAGCGGGTGGTTAATTGCTGGAACAAACTTCCATCTGTCGTTGTGGAAGTTGATAGGTTAAATAAATTTAAGGAGGAACTGGACAGGCATTTGGAGGGTATGGTGTGATTTTTTTTTTTTTTTTTTTTTTTGGCTGATGCTGCATAAGCTCCTACACTTGCTTTCTTGCATCAAGTGCCACTACTACTACTACTACTACCTTCGTCCCACACTGGGTAAAAAAGGCTTGGGTTTCGAATCCTGTCAATGATGCGAGAAATTTTCATGGGCTTAAAATAACGGATACAACATACCGACACCCCACAGCCTTATTTCGTTTGACGCTTAATATACACCTAACATAACAATAACAGCATCACGTTTTCCATGCGATATGAAGCATGGTGGGCATACTTAGGGATGTTATTATGTGTAGAATTCATTGCGAGATTGGATACGATGAAAAATTTAAGTAACTTTGAACGCGGCATGGTAGCCAGCAGCAGTATGATTATCACGAAAACTGCAACCCTGCTTGTGTTTTTCACGTACGATAGTGTCTTTGGTGTATCGAGATTGGTTCAATAACCAAATAGCAAACGGCGACTCTGTGACGAAAACCAACAAACCACTACCACAGTGGTCACCACTGTGGTAGTGGTTTGTTGCATTCAATCCCATTGCATCCGCATTCAGTCCCATTCTAAGATGGCTCTGGTCACCAGAGCCATCTTAGAATGGGATTGAATGCGGATGAGATTGCAGCCAACGACCTGGGCTAAAGAATCCCAGTTGTTGCTGTTCACATATTCTGTGAAAACAGCAGCAGTCAAGTCCTCCCGTGTGAAACACGGGAGGACTAGAATATGGTGAAAACAGCATGCAAGCCCGCCGTAGCTGGTCAGTCGCCAGGGTACGCCATAAGCACACGGGTTTTGAGTGATGGGGTTCAAGCTCGTGACTGCTAAATATGGTGCAGTTTGTTGTATTCTCTCTATCTCGTGAACTCTTCTTCCATGTGGTCGTCCTGGAACATAAACAGAAATTTATCCTATTTATTTTAAGACGTCAACGATGTAGGCTGGTGGTGGCAGTGTAATAGTATGGGGAATGTGTTCGCGCGCAACTCCATATAATATGGAAATATTATATGCATATTCAAATCCCCATACAACTGTCGTCTGAGACCGACTATATCAGCCACATTATGAAAAAAAATAATCCTTTTTCGTCCATAGCATTGTCCCCACACAAAAGAATCACACTTACTTCACACAGTTTTAATAGATTCATCTACAGCAATCGAATACATTTCAATAAGCTCCTGTCTTTATGCTACTTGGGTGTGAAAATTTTCAGAATACCAGAATGAATACTGTATCTTCATTGGCTTCATTCTTCGGAGGAGAGTTTTATGATTCGTTTACAAGGATATTTCTTTTCCACGTCTCGTCCAAGTTGAGATTCTTCAAGAATGCCAGTTCTTTTATTCGTAGCCATTTCATTTCTATTTTACAAGCTAAATCCTACTTTTGTTATATTCAGATGACGCGGTTTTACCTATATTTTCTTTATGGACTCAAAGTTATTTGAAAAACCATTCCATGATAGCACGAAGTATCCCTAACGATTTATTCAAATTATTCGCTTTTTTCAGGTTATCTAACAACAAGAATAAAATTAAATAATTAACTGATATCATTAATTTTTTTCTCCAGTTTCTCTAAAGCTGTTATTTGATAATCTGCAGCTATCTCCATCCAAAGAGTCTACTTTTAAAGAGCAATTTTAATCTTAAACTGCTAATTCATACTTAAATATTCATCATAAAAATAAAAAGTTATTACATTTTGACTACTTATGAAAACAGATTTAACTCATGTCACAGATTAAAAAAAATATTACCAATTAGATTAGTTATCCTTTTTCGATCTGAGTCACGATTTAGAGTGCTGTACGTTAAATCCAACTTTTCCTGTGCGAATTTTGGATATAGAAGGGTTGTAACAAGAAGACTTCTCCAAGTTCACACCAATCATCTAATTCAGTAATCATAATATAATAAAAGCTTTATTTCCAATATTTTAACAATATTATAAAACTTTATACATAACATTGCACAGGATTAAAATTATTCAGTTAATAATAATAATAAATTACACTACTCCTAATAATAATAACAACAACAGCAATAATAATAATAATACATATTGCATACTTTGTATATTGCAGCAGATATTTTCATATCTACTGCATTCATATCTACTACTATTAAATTAACTTATTCAAGCAGCATAAGTTAACAAACTGGGAGAAAAGAAACTCAAATGGTAATCACAGTTTATAGAAAACAAATAATATATGCAAAGCAAAATAATATTTTTGGTTTAAAATGAGCTATTTCATTTTGCCTTCACTGTGGGACCTCACTCCTAAACCTAGACCTGTAGTTAAAGAGGCGACAACCAAATGCACACCTGGGAAGGTCAGCGGAGACGAAAGCCGCAGGTGTGCAAAAAGGCCGTGGAAACGGAAGTTAAGTCGTTGCCTATGGCGGTCACCAAAGAGCTATTTATTACACACCGGTTATTTATTAGTCATCATCACCAAGCAAGGCTGTCTTTTGTGTTTGATGCCGCACTGTCGTCTTCACGTGTATATCCCCCCCCCTTCCCATAAACGACGGGAACAGAATTATAATCAGTTTTCTGTTTTGAGTCACTTTAGATTATTAAGAAATTTAGGAACTCATGTATAAACTACAATAATTCCGTAATACCCTAGTTAGAATTCGCTTGAAATTTTAAACACCTGTTTTGTTGAATGTAGTGTAAATTTATTCCCTTTTTCTTTTCTTTTCTTTTTCTTTTTTTTTTTTTCCTCCTACCAGATCATTATCGTACTTAAACCGAGATGCACACACAAAGTCGTTAAAAATGCTTGTTGGGAATAGACTGGTCACTTAAAGTGCTTTTAAGAAGAAGTATGGCAGAACATCCCTAACATTCATTCGACCCTTCCCACTCTTGCTTGAATACTTATTCACTACAGTGATATTGTTCATCACGGGATGGCACCCAGGGCAAAGCCTGAAGGAATGCAAAATTTAACCCCAGAAAATTGCTGGACACAGTTTGGTTTACGCTCTCCAGAAAGCACAAAGTGTGTCCTTGTATTTTGAAATGAACACAATCTACACATGTGCAAAGTACTGCACATCTGTAGCATTAACCCCAGAGTAACTTATCGATTCTGTGGTACTACCTATGGGAAGTGGAGAATGAAAAGGACCTGGGAGTGATTGTTCAGTCAGACATGAAATTCTCTTACAGTGCAGACATGCTGCCAGGACAGCTCGTGGGGTTTTGTCAATGATAAACAGAAACTTTGCTAGCAGGGAATGGAGGTAACTATCCTTTTGTATAAGGACATGGTTAGGTCACATCTGGAGTACTGTATACAAGTCTGGAGGCCTCACTTTAGGAAGGACATAGATCTGCTGGAACGGGTGCAGAGAAGTGCAATCAGATTGCTGACAGGAACAAAAGGGTGCTCTTGCCTAGAAAGGCTTCGGTTCTGCAAATTGCAGCTTCTAAAGACTAAACACCTGCAGGGTGATCTGATTGAGGTATTTAAGGCCTTGAATGGATTGAGTAAGCCGAATGTGAATGGCATTCTTCGTCTTCCTGAGGCTACACAATGAGGAAGTGTGTGCGTGTGTTTAATGGCGCACAAGCTGCTGTACCCCACAAGGCTACACATGGGGTCATCCTCGGGTTCGGACTTCTTCTAGACGGGATCGCTGCATCCACTGGTCTTGCACTCCACCAGTGGATGCGAGAATTAATGTACTTTTTAAGCAGCGGTTCCCAACCGGTGGTTTGCCTTAAAAATTCTGTAATGGCGTCTTCTTGGATTTACATAGGTATATTTTTGTAAACTACAAAATAGTTAATATTAATTTATGCGGTTCGGTTCAAAATTTATATTTAGTTGTGGTTTGGGTCACGCGTCCTTACAAGGTGAGCATGCGCCACAGGTGTTAGTTGGGGGGGGGGGAATTGGGTGCGAACGTGCCAATATGTATCTCACCACTCAGTCACTGTCAGACAACCTCAAGTAAACATCGCTGCTCCGCGCCGCGCTTTATCGTGTTGGATTTGAATGTTGTGCAGTATTAAATTGTTTATTCATAATATTTTTAAAGTTTAAAAATCACTATGGACCGTTGATTGAAGACTGGAAGCATGAAGAACAATGATGTTGAAATGCTAGTTAATGAGAAGTATGAAAATCAATATCGTCCCAAGATGATCTTCAAAAAACTCGTAAAATTCATTCAGCTTGCCAAATTTCCCAAATACTACATAAAGATGTTCAAAATATTGGCATGAAAACGAACAGTAAAAAGAGGAAATATAGTGAAGATTATATTAAATTTGGTTTTTCATTTTTTGGCGATGAGGACTATGCATGCGCGCAATGTGTAATTTGCGGAGAAGTGTTGGTCAATAGTAGTTCGAAACCTTCCCTCTTGTCTCGTCAAACAAAACACGAAAATTATGCAGAAAAGCCAGTCGATTTTTTTAAGCGGAAATTGCAAAAAAATCGAAACATTTAATATCGATTCGTGTACATCACTCGAAAATCAACACAGTGAAAAAGAACTTGAGACATTGTATTTAGTAAGCTATGAAATAGCAAAAGGTGGGAAAGCCCATCGATTTTCCCATGTATAGGTACATTTGGGTCTAACGGCTCCTGTGATTTTTCCCATCTCCACGTATGTACACTGTATCGAACGAGCCAGGGATTTAAAAGTATATGGGTCAAAGTATTTTATTATATTTTTTTGGCGGGCTCCAGGGTTTCCCCTATTCACCAGTATATGGGTCATGCAGTATGTAACATGTTGTGCCCTTTGTTCATCCTGCCTGTTAACCGCCGAGCCCCTAATGGGACCCGACGTTACCATACCTCGCCACGAGAAGGCCGGCTGGGTGTTACCTATGTAGTACTCTGGCGGGTCCTGCCACCTACTTTTATGGGATTTCAGTGGCTAGAATCTTAAAAAAAAAAAAAGTGCTCGCGGTTAGTTATTAGCGTTTGTTAGAATAATTTAGAAGAAGCTTGCGAGGGGCTATACGCTGAAATAATATTTTCTATATGCCTAAATGGGTCGGGCAAGAAATTTTGATATAGTTAAATTTCGACGCTGTGAAAGTTAACAGTAAAGGGGGGTATGAAGACTGAAGACTGGAGGGAAGAAAAGGAAGTAAGGTGCCGATAGCAGTGGAGCAGGCCCGTGCCCAACCAGAGGAAAAAGATTTGGGGAAGGGAGCGGGGGGGCCAAATCCCACTCTCCCCACGGGAGGGGAAAGAAAGCACCGTTCAAGAAAGAAACAGTGTATAATGAGTCATATGATCATCTTGGACGTCTTTTAGTCCAGGTGCACAAGGCAAGATAAGGTTCTTCTGGTCTTCTGTGGTGTCATTGACCGAGTTGAGTCAGTCTTAGTTGTGTTTCCTTTACTATTTGTGGATTTCTGAACTTTTGGGATACCTCCACTCAAGGGGAGGGGAGGGTCCGTTGTCATGCGAACAGATTTTGCGCAAAAAGTGTGAAAGCTTTGTAGGTCTCTTCCTTTTGCAGAAAGATGTCCTCCTGGTTTCGAAGAAGCGAGTGAATTTTGGTGTATAGTTGACATCTGAGGTCCAATGTGCAAAAGCTATTGTCAGGTGTATGTTAGGTGACAATTTGGCGAAGAAATTAGATATGATACCCTTTTCCAATAACACAGTGTCTCGCCGAATACATGATATGTCTGAAGATGTTGAATCCATTATTATAGAAAGGGTAAAAAAAAAAAAAAAAAGTACATTTTATGCTTTGGAATTAGATGAGACCACGGATGTTTCCAATCTAGCCATTTTAATTGTATTTGCAAGCTACTTGAATGAAGGTAAAGGGGAGGAAAATATGCTGTTCTCGTCCTTTGATAGAGTGTTCAACAAGTGAGAACATTTTTAATTTAATTAACTCGTATTTTGAAGAAAGCTAATTCATCGATCTTTATGTTGCGGAATTTGTACAGATGGAGCAAAATCAATGACAGGAAAATTTGTGGGCCTTATTACTCGCATCAAAAATATATGTGCTAATATCTCGTAGACATATTAGAGCATTCACAGACAAGCTCTGTCGAGATCAATGTCTCAACAACTTAAAACTGTATTAATGTACAAGTTGGTGTAATTTCATCATTTCAGTACATAGCCAACTACTTAAGTAGTTATAAATTGGCATCATTAAGTATATTTCATATTGTGAATACCTTCACAAAGAGTTGCCATGATATTGCACTACCTCGAATAAGTAACGCTTCGCTATAGGAGAAGACTATTGTTACTTATTCTCAGCGGATAGCATCACCCATAAGGCACCGTTTCAGAGCTTACTGGCTCCTCATCAGTGGGTGGGCAGGCACCCTGATGTTGCAATGACGACAACCTAGTCGCGAGGTAAAAATCCACAATATCAGAAATGGCTGATGGTGTGGAGTAATTTAGATTACGGTAAAGTTTGGGGCCAAAGCCTCAGGTTCAGGGGCGGCTTGTCCATAGGTGAAGACTATTGTTACTTATTCTCAGCGGATACCATCACTCATAAGGCACCGTTAATGATGATGCCAATTTATAACTACTTAAGTAGTTTGCTATGTACTGAAATGATGCAATTGCTAAGTTCTACATAAGTTGAACTCTTTACATAACCTGAGTAGTGGCGGCTCGTGACTCTGATGTTTGGGGGGGTGCTGCGTCTTAAAGTTACATTAAATTGCTTTAGTTATAAGACATGTAGACATGCACAGTAATAATAATAATCAAGTTAAAAATACTGCAAAACATTAACAAAACAAACATTAACATTTACCATTAACAGACTTGAACTCTTATTTAAAAACAAAATTTATTCTTCGTTTTTTATTTATTGAAAATAGATTAATAACTTTTTCATTCAAGTTTGGTGCACTGTTGACCAAGCTTTTCTCTATTGAAAGCATTGCTTGAGCATTTAGCCTTTCCTGATTCAGAGTGCTCCTTAAAATGTTTTTATACTTTTTAATGTCGAATGGCAGCGTTCGGGCTCTGAAGTAGTCATCGGAATGGTCAAAGAACTTTTATGAGTTCTTCAACTCGGGCATATCCTGAGGAATGGTCAAAAATTACTGAGGATATGCCTCAGTAGTCTCCCGTACCTCTTCCATGAGCATTTTCTTACGAAAAATAAAGTTCTCCTTGTTAAACAATTTAGCAGCAATTACTTGCTTTGTAAAAGAATATCTCTCACCTATGTCAACACTGATAAGTCGTATACTTCATTCGCTTCAATCATGAGTGTTTTTGAAGGATTTTCACAGTACATTGAATTTCTAATTTTTAGAATGGCATCCTTAAAGTTTCCTATATATTCATGTATTTTAACTGCCTCAAGTTCTGGAGATTGCATTTGACTATAAATAACTTCCACGTGAGGCATTATCTGATGGAAAAGTTCTAACCAGAACTCGAATTTTTCATTACTCAAGATGTGAAAAATTTTGCACATCTTGAGTAAAAAATTATCTGTTTATACTCCGGCACGACAACCAACAAGTCAGTAGAGTTTACAATAAATCGTCAATACAAATATTTATCGTATTTAGTAATCACGGGCTTGAACCCCCGTCCACTCAAGGAACGTGTGCTATACACTCTCGCTATTGACCACTCGGCTACATCAGGCCTGCACAAAGCCAACTTTTCATTTGGTACCATTCAGTTTTAAAACTGCGAATATATTTCTCATTATTACTTATTCCCCGCTGAGAAATTTCAATCTTTGGATGGCTGCCTTTTTTAATCGCATTTTTTTCTTGGAGAGATGATTGTGAAAAACTAAGTTGCTGAAGTTTATTCACTGTCATGCGATTTGCATGGAGGCCATGATCGAATCAAATTTCACAAAATCGTGTGTCGTAGAAATAATGTTTTACTTACACATCACCTCATAAAATAACTTCAACTTACCAAGTTCAAGCTCAATTCGCAATTAAGCTGTAATCACATAATTACGCTGTTGAATGTTGAGTATTGACTTAACACTGATATTATTTAGTTACTTAATGGGAATTCGGGCGAATAACAAAAAAGACACCGACATTGTGGCTACACACCCATCATGGTCAACGATGAAAATTGCACTGCGCGCTTTACAGAGACTTTGATTCGTTTCACCTATAAAAAATATATATATTGGCAAGTTGCCAGTGTGCTGGCGCACGGTGAGGCCTACAGTTAATTAAACTTCAAAGTTGGAAACGATTTCGTGTTTTTATTCGTTTATTAATGAAATGATTACTGGCAATAGAGGATGCGCATACTATATGCGGGTCTTGTTAATAAAAATATTCATTGCGTTGCATTGTTCTTCACAAAATTTCATATAACTCCGTTCACTGTATATCTTGATTTAAGTAGATTGTCAATGGTGAAGCGTTACTTATTCGACGTAGTGCAATATCATGTCAACTCGTTGTGAACGTATTCACAATATGAGATATACTTAATGATGCCAATTTATAACTACTTAAGTAGTTGGCTACGTGCAGAGAATTTCTTCCAAACATCTGCCATGTCAGCATATGGCAACCCTTTTCTTAAAATCAAAGCTTCGGCTGAAAAGTACAAAATAAAATTCCATACTACCCAATATATTGCCTATAATCAACCGTTTAACCTATTTGAACTGCAAACAGCATTAAATAGATCACCCAACAGTGCAGCTGGACCTGATGGTATATATTATGTAATGCTGAAACATATAAACAGTGCAGCCTTGAATTTACTATTAATGTTCTATAATCGGATATTTCTTGAAGGTACGTATCCATCTTCCTGGCATCATTCCATCATTTTAGCCTTTCCTAAACCAGGAAAAGATCACTCACTTCCAGAAAATTACCGACCTATTTCTCTAACCAGCTGCCTAAGTAAAATCCTAGAAAGAATGATACACAGACGGCTTACCTGGGTTCTTGAAACTAAAGCACTGATGAACAACAATCAGTTTGGTTTCCGACAAAAGAGATCCACTTTAGATCTAATGGTGAAAGCCGAGACCAACATCCGCAATGCTTACGTCAGAAATGAACATCTTGTAATGGTAAGTCTCGATATAGAAAAGGCTTTCGACACTACCTGGAGGTATGGCATATTGAGAGAACTTCATTCCATAGGATTGCGAGGGCACTTACCAGAATTCATTAGAAATTTTCTTCAACACAGAACTTTTCAGGTCCGCTATCAATCTGTACTTTCTCGGTCCTACACTCAAGAAGAAGGTATCCCACAAGGATCAGTACTGAGCTCTACCCTTTTTTCACTTATACTGAACACCATATCACACAACGTCCCAAACACTGTAGAACTATATATGTATGCTGATGATCTAACTATATCTTGCCGTTCACAAAATATTCATACCATTGAAAGACAACTGCAACTCTCCATAAATAAGTTGGAGACATGGGCAGTGCAGAATGGATATCGTTTACCATATAGAGACTATTTGAAGCATATTAAAAAAGTCTGTATGTTTCAGTGGACAGAAATATGGAAGGCACAAAGCAATAACAAGTTGCTCCAAATCAAAGAAGAACTAGCGTTATGGATTTCCAGCTTCAGACAAAATAGACAGGAAGAAGTTGTACTAGCAAGACTAAGGATAGGACACACGCACCTAACTCATATGTTTCTACTCATGGGGGATGACCCACCTCGATGCACGCATTGTACACTACCGCTTACAGTCAAGCATATGCTTTTAGATTGTCCTCACTATTCCCATTTCAGAAGTACTTTCCATTCTCAATCACAACTGCAAGAACCGTTATCTCTTAACCACATGATTGGCAATAGTGCTAACCTAGCTACACTCTATACCTTTCTAAAGCAAATACATATATATGAATTCCTCTAATGCCAAAATGGAACACATTATATTACTTTAGGATAATAATATAGGATCTGGCACATTTTGGCCTTAGCTGCCCTTAAACTCTAATACCAATACCAATACCAAGTTGGCTATGTACTGAAATGATGCAATTGCACTAACTTGTACATTAGTTAAATTCTTTACATAACTTGAAGTTTTAGCCGTAAATATTACCATAATTTAAGTGTACTTGATGAGGCTGTCAAAAAAGTTAACTTTATAAAATCGAGACCAACAAATTCCAGACTATTCACTTCTTTACGTAAAGAAATGGGCAGTGAGCATGTAACTCTTTTAACGCACACGGATATTAGATGGCTGTCATGTGGCAAAGTAATTACACGTTTATTTGAATTAAGACAAAAATTAATTCTTTCCTTCGTGGATCATCCTTATCATCTGAGTGGGTGTACAACAGACAAATATTGCTTCAAAATTTAGCTTATTTGCCAGATATTTTTTCGAAGATAAATGAACTCAATTTATCATTAAATTAAGGCGCAGATACAACTGTTTTCACTGTTGAAACCAGAGTGGAGAGCGTGATAAAAAAAAAAAAAAAAAACTAAAATTTTAGGACGACTTTATTGATAAAAGTACCGAGTGCTTTAGCACTTCACACATTTTTTAACTGAAAATAAACTGACTTTGGAGACAGTTGTTAAAAATATATTAAAGAGCATCTCAACTTCCTACAGTTTTAGAGACTGGCATCAAAACTCGAGGACTGAAGATAAACAACCTTCTTTATGCAGATGATACTGTGCTAATTTGTAATTCCAAGGATCATCTTAAAGAAACTCTGAGGAGAGTATGTGAAGCAAGTAAGAAAAAAGGATTGTTTCTGAATGTGTGTAAAACTAAAATTATGGTGATTGGCGATAACCTTGGTTCTAGCAAAGTGAAGGTTAATGGGTAAGATATCGAAGAAGTTGATGAATTTGATTACTTAGGGTCAAGAATAAATAAAAATAGTGACTGCTCAAATGATGTAAAGAGATGACAGGGAATTTCTAAAATGTTGGTCGCTGAGCTGATAAAATTATGGAGAGATCATGATCTGCCCTTAAAGACGAAACTGAGAATCATTGATTCGTTAATTTTTCCAGTTGTCACGTATGGATGTGAAGGATGGAATCTGAAAAGGGTTCACAGGAAGAAAATTGAGGCATTTTTAATGTGGTGTTACAAGAGAATACTGCGTATTTCTTACTTGGATCGAAGAACAAATGAGCGGGTATTGAATAAAACTGGCAGGCCTAAATTTCTTATTCATAGTATCAACAAAAGAAAACGCAAGATTTTTGGTCATATAGCAAGAAGGAAAAACTTTCTGTTGAAGAATATAATGGAAGGAAAAACCGAGGGAAAGAGGTGCAGAGGAAGACCTGCAACTAGGTGGAAGGATGGGATCAGTGAACTTCTGGGAATGACACTTGCGATAATGCTCGTATAGCACAAGATCGATACAGTTGGAGCAATTTGTTGGTGTCCACAACAGCTCCGCAGGGAACTATGTGACTGGAAGAAGAATATATGTGTGTGAGAGGTTTTGCAATTTGTACCTCATTCAAGTCGCAATACTGGAACAAACTTGATGCAGAACCAGATTTGAGGCTCTGTCCGTCTTCCGTCGAACCAAATGTTGCTACACTTTGTTCGGTAAAAAAAAAACAAACGCAACAATCACATTAAATTTATGATTTATAACTACATATTAAGTTTAAGGATTTTATTACATACATTCTGTAAGACACAGATAGTCTTACAAAAGTTTTTATGAAAACCCCAAACACGAGAGGTATTAGCACCTACAGTACTTAGTATCGTGCTTGGGTTGGAGGTTCAGAAGACGAAAGAAGATATTTGTTGACATTGGACTTGAACTTCTGTAGATTGCAATTTTCAGGAAATACGTATGAAGGAAGGTTGTTCCAGAAAACGGCAGAACGGAATGTAATTTATGCAGGACAAGCGGATGTGTGGTAAAGTTCTGAGTTAAAAGGTTTGATGCTTGTCCTGCTGCGTTTTTATGCCATTTCAAGGAATAAAATATGCACATACAAACTGTGCTCGGGCTTTGGAGAATTCGATTTCAGGAAGAAGACATGCATACATATTGCCTCAGAGAGACATTGATATCTAGTTCCTCCAGCTGGTCTATAGGTGATCTGAAATGGAAGAATATTTGGAGGCTTCCTGTAGCAGCTTAGCTTGGTTTACGAAAGATTACCTAGGCTAGCTATAAAGTTGAATGGCACAAGAATTTTTCGGGGAACACCATTGGAAAGTAGAGGAGCAAACTCCTGAATGGTTATGATGAAGATTATTATATACGGCGATGAAGGTAGAAGAACACATGATGGATTATAGTTCTTTCAACTCACATTTCGTGGTGCTGAGAATTGATGGTGATATATGGATCATGAATTCAAATGGATGCAGCTCATGGTTCTGTCTGTAGGTTGCACAGTTCATTGTGTTGTACATACTGAGAACGTGGTAATCGATTACGATACAGTTCCTTATGCTGCAGTATAAAAGATATGGTAATTGGTTATGAATCAGTTCCTTGTGTTGCAATTTGGAGAGTATAATACCCTCCAAATTGCAGCACAAGTTTATGATACAGCTCATTTTGCTGCACCATGGTGGATAAAATGCTGCAATCCTAATTCATTGATTACTCAGTTATATACTGAGTATGGTCTGTAACAACTCATGTTTGATGACATGTATACCGTGTATGAACATTATACTATGGGACCGCATATGGTCCTGTAACACTACACGTCCTTGCTGGGTACAGTAACGTACATAAATTCACAGGTTTGCCATAGTCTAGCTTGGGACACACCATAGACCTATATATATATATATATATATATAGATCTATTGTGTGGCCACGCACACGCACACACACATATACATATATATGTGTGTGTGTGTGTGTGTGTGTGGTCTCATTCATTCTACCGTGGCTGACTCAACAGCGGTCGAACAGCCAACCAAAAGGTCACACGTGGGACAGCCACGTGTGGTTGATTCCCGTAGTGAGCTTCGTGTGTCTCGTCTAGTAATACAGCAGTGACGCGGCAAAGTGGTCCTGCTAATTACTCAGAACAACATTAAAATAGCAAGAGGCCGATATCCACATGGGCTAATATCCATATGTCTAGTGTATATTGACTAGCAGCATCAACGATTTCCTCGGACTGCGCGATTCTCTTTCACGCGTACAGCACTCTGTGAAGGCCAGATTGTGTACGTGTATGTTGTGTGTGCCATGTTGGGTTATGTTGGTATGTTGTGTAATATGGTCGCTTAGCCTATGGACTCGTGCAACACCACCGACCCTAGTTACTGTCCACCGACCCTAGTTACTGTCCACCGACACGGGCAGCCGGACCAAGTAAGTCGGGAATTTCTCAGGCGGGGCCAATCCCAGAGTTTCCTGGTATTTCTGCAGGAGGCCCAAGTTAAAAAAAAATGTTTTTATTGAAATAGAGCGCAGCATATTCCCTGCTTTCTGTAATGGGTGCCAGAAGGAACAAGAAAGCGGGGGGGGGGAGTAAAAGTCATGGGATCAGGATGTTCTATGGAACTCGGAGTTTGGCCGCTCCTGCCATACTGGATGATACAATCTGTTATCATCTGTTATCTGTTATAAGGAAGCCATATGGCTAATAATAATAATAATTTCATTAGGCTTAGGATTCTGCTGACCTCATGCTAACACGTACGTTTTGCTGTTGTCACATACGCATTGTTGATAATTAGGCTTAGCGTTTTCACTGTTTCTATTTAAAAAATAAGAACTGGAGTTTGAAGGATATTGCCTCGTTCCCACTGGGAATTTGCTTCTTAGTTTTTGGACAATAAGTATTAACCGTTTTTAGTGCCCGCGGAGTTTTCATGACAACCCTACTAAAAAAACAGGAAGTTGGCCAGTTTTAGTATGTTTAGTTTAATTAGAATCGAAGCGGTAATACGAAGCCGTTCCGTGTTTTCCTTCTTTGTTGTCACCTAAACTACCGAATCAGTCTTTAAAATGACAATCACAGTTACTCCTGGCATATGTGATCTCTGCTTTACTTCTGCAGATGAAACCCTCATGTGTAGTAAATCAAATCACAGAATTTTCTGGACATGCTCAGGATAGTCAAGCCTATCCCGCTTATCAATGAGCAAGAGGAAAGGGTTCGTAGGAAAATGTTGCTCGAATAGTAGGTCTACAGGAGCTGCAAGAACCTCCTATTATATAGAAGCCTGATTCTCTCCAGCAGAAAGAAAGAACTGCGTCCACGGTAGTGCGCAATGCGTTGGAGGAAGTTGCTTTGGCAATCCCCCCCCCCCCAGCTCCTGATGTACAACACAGTAACTTGGGAAACAATGAAGGAAGTAATGTTTTGAAAATAATACACGACAAGAAATATGACGAAATTGATGGCCACGAACCAACAAATGACTGTCTGGGGATAGTAATGTGGAACATGTGAGATCAGGAACTGTACCCGATTCTGATAATTAAAACGTCTTTGGTTGTGATATTTGTCCCGATGATTGTGTTCATGTAAATCGCCCTGTCTGCTCGCAGGCAGATCCTATCAATGTTATGGCTGATCAGGACGTTGCGGATCTTAGTGACCCGAAGTATATGCTTAAAAGCATAACAGACGAAGTATTTGCGGAACTTCTTAAACCTGTTGTCATGCAGGCAGAAGAGTACATGCATAATCTAGAAGAAAAAATCCCCGAATTTTCGAATGCTTGTCCACCCTTCTCATACTCAACCAACAACTCAGAGCACAGAACCATGAAATTAAACGGGAAAGATGCTCACTAAGAGATCAGATGACTGACCTGAAGAGTAGCATGATGCTGTGGGGTACCCCAGCTAACCAAACAACGCTGAGAGTGCCTCAAATGTATGAACCTGTTCGTGAATATGATGGCGATAAACTCGATAGATGCCGAAGCCCGTGCACATTTCTCGGCTATTAATGTTGATCTCGAAGTGGGACATAGACAAGAAGATGCCGTATTTAATATTCCTTCCGTCACTCCCTACCAACGGAATAGAGAAACAAGTGGAGTCTTTGAGCAACCACCTATGACAGAGAATTATGAGCAACAGCCCCTGGTAGAAGTTACTCACCAAAAATCCAAGGCTCCTACCCAGGCCTCTCCATCTCCCTTGCCACAGGGTATGTCTCCCACCGATACTCCGGCTTTATGTGAGGCTGATATATGGTGTCCTGAAAATTGTCCCAGGCCGACGTATGCGGAAATTACTAACCAGATTACAAGGAAAACCTCATCCCAGAAGATTAATGGGAGCGAGCAGAATCAGAAGTTATCGAAGGCAACCGACTTGCAAACATCTTCCAATTCAGATGGTTACAGTAGCCAATTGCGGAATAATTACTCATATCAGTCTACGCAATCCTCGAACTACACTGTTAATGCAGATACGGCGCATGTAAACCTCTCTGCAGATGGTCTCTTGGTAAGGAGGTTCAATATTATGGCCGTAAGAACAAGGGAGAAAGTCTTTGTTACCAGGTTTGTTCTAAGCACACAGGCAAATGACATAAAAGCCTTGTTCGCTCGGAGATACGGAGTCCACACAGAAGTAAGACAGTTGAAAACGAGGCATCCTTCATATTTGTCATTTGTGATTACATGCTCACCTGATGAACTAAATCTGATCCTTGCATACAATACCTGGCCACTGAGTGCATTAGTTAAAATATTTCGGGAAAAGAACACAGCATTCGTGCGGAGATCAGGCAGTATGCATCAACTGTTATAGCAACTATAGAAAGAAAATCCCCCTTCCGGAGAGAACCAGCACATTTGCCTTTTTATTCAGAATGTTAGAAGTATTTGTTATGGAGACTTGGCTAAATCATAATAGACAACTGGATCTGCTGGTCCAATCTTCTAGTTACAGATTTATTGGCAAAAGAAGAAAGGAAAAGAGGGGGTGGAGGTGTTGCTATCCTATATCATGAAAGTCTTCATCCTACAAGGATAAAATCAAGTCAAACTGAAAACTTTGAAGTTATCTCCGCCTCATTCAGGAAGAAGGCTCAAAAAATCCAAGTCTGCCTTATCTATTTTCCACCGGAGCACACTGCAGACTCCCGGACCGAGCTTCTTGTGTGGATAACAGAGAATCTTGCCACTGACCTTCCTGTGATCGTAACTGGAGACTTTAATATGCCTAGCCCAAGACACGATTGCTAAAGAACACCTTGGTTCATCCTTAGAAACCTTAGGACTAACCTTTCTGAGGACGCTTCCGACTAGGAGAGAGCAGTATTTCGACCTCTTGTATCATAATCTGAATAACATAAAAAATGTCATCCCTCAAACTAAATTCCAATGAGATCACTGCCCAATATGCTGTGAAATTTTCTCATCCATTAGAGCAGGTGTGCAACAAATCGATGAGCAAACAAGTCAAACCAAGGAAATATACTCCCTGAAGTTTGTAAGACCTGAAATTATCTTAGAACATCTTATTGCCTACAACAACTCTACAATAAACCGGTGGCAGTAGCTACCAAATTGATTGAGGAAAGCTCTTATTGATTTCTGACCTGGCTGCCTCGAAGGAGGTAAGAATCACTGACAAAACCAAACCGAGTTTCAACGAGGTTTTAAAAAAAGCGTTCGTGGCCGAACAACGTGGCTTATTGGAAATGGAGAAATTCCGTATTTAATGAAGACCTTCCGGAGTATAAAAAAAAAACAAAAGAGCCATCTTCTTGAAAAAGAAACGACTTGCTCGGTACGAAGAGATTCTAAGAAAACTACGACATTCAAAACGAACTGTCAGCAAAAAGGCTACTAAATTTGAAATGGAGGAAACACATTCAGGCACTGGGCTAAGGAATGCTTTGAAAGGCTACCAGGTGAAGGGAAAGCTACAAATGATCAAGAATATCGCCCTTTTCGGCCGCTGTTTCGGAAAAATTTATGTGGTGTCATTGTATATTCAATGCAGTCAGGCCGGACAGGTCATTGAGCCATTTCTAAATTATATGGAAGAGGTTCTGATCCGTCTGTCTGGTTTTTCCCGTCATATTTATGATGGATGCTAATGCCCACTCTCGACTTCGGAATATTTTCTTTATTAACAAAAACAACAAGCGGCCTCTGGCAAGAAACTGGCAAATCCGCTATGTACATGCATAATCAGAGTCATGTTAATTACAATGTCATAAGTGAAATGAACATGTCCACACAGCAAATCACATCACGCAACTAATCAGAAGTATAAATTGTGGCATAAGGAACCACAAGACAGCAGTCTTTTTCTGTCCTAGGGAGAACGAAACCCGCACCCACTGGAGGTAATGCTGTACCATTGGGCGCTAGCTAATCCTGTATCCACAGCTGCCCAAACTGGGGTACCAGCTAAAAAAAGTAGGTGGCAGGTGATATCAGTTTTAAGAGATATCGATATACATTGCAGGTGTTCAGTTGATTCCTTGTTGTTGATAGACTTGAGAACAGTTGCTTTCTTTTGGTGAAAACAGCAGAGCAGAATTGTTGTAGAGCTGAGAACGATTGAGAATTTTCAGTTAGTGCCACTTCATTTCCTTCAGAGAAGTTGCTGACAGCAGCTTGTAGTGTAGGTCTGTCGTCATGGTAGAGGTTTCAGCGATACAGAAAGTGAGTCCAGGTTTCCTCAGCACCACACAAGCAGAGATTGGTGTCATACAAGCCAAATTGAAATAGTTTGGAGTTGATGGAGCCATGCCCAGAAAGTATATACGGTGTTCTTAGGCTGGGAGAAAACCATTGGCGGACGTTCTTGTTGAGAGGGAAGATAACTGCAGGAACAAAAGAGTGGGTGACTTGACCAGTAGTACTGGAATTCCATCGTGATTGCCACACACTGATAAATTCATTCCATGTTCTTGATGGTAGATGACTCTCATCAACCGGTGGAATACCACCACTTTGCTTATTGGAGGCTTGAAGTGGTGGAACCCATGTTTAGTCTCCAGAGCTAAGTTCCGGTCAACTCTTCCCCATCTCTTCCATCATGCAGTATGACTGATGACTTTTGAGGTTATGATGAACATCATGGCAAGATCCAATCTTCCTTACATTTCGAGGGTACAGCTCTAACACGGTGTTCGCAGGCCGGCCGCTAGTTAGTACACCGGACCGAACCTATTGGTAACTTTAGGAGGCTTCACGATCAGCTAGTGTATAATCTTGCTGCCTCTACTCTGCCAGATGGTGACTGGAGGGAGTCCGAGTAGTGTATATACGGGGGGACATTTTCGAGGCCACGTTATGTCAAGAATCTGGGTATATTTTTCCATGAGTACAGCATGTCCCCCCCACTTTTGCTTACCATTGAATACACCATTAATTATCAAACTAATAGAGTAAGCTTATCTGCGAAAAGATCTAAACCTCCCAAACACTTCCTAGTTCATTTCACAAATATATGTGGTCTCAATTCTAATCTCAACAATGTCCATTTCCACTTGCAGTCTTTCCATTTATTTTCCATTTATTTGTACACACAATTCTTTACAGTTTATATACAAAAACTTACAGAGAAGATATATATACAATTTTATATACATTAGCATTCTCATTATACATATATAAATAAATGTATACTATATTGTATACGAACACGTGTTTGTGTGTGTGTTTTACCTGTATCAAGGGTGGCTCCTAGGCCTTATTCCCATCTCCACCTTGCACGTCTGTGTTGGTGCAGAAACTCTGCAAAGCTTTTTATCGCTTGAGGGAGCAGCCAACACCTAGGCAGCCGCTGCCTGCCCCCAGGCACAAGCAGCCAAGCCTGGGTCTACTATTGCCTTTAGTGCCTTGGGCACAAATCCCACACCCACCGGAGATAGTGCAATACCGGTGGGTGCCAGCAAACCCGTCCCCAGGTTGCCCAAACCTGGAAACCAGCAAAAAAAAAAAAAAAAAAAAAAAAAAAAACCAAGCCTCAGCAGATACAAGCCAATTTGGAAAACTCCAATAAACTTAGCGTAGTAAATATTTACATTTGTACAAAAGATAATAGAATTTTAACTCTAAATCCTAGTAATACAATTCAATTTACATATCTTACAAGTCATCCTATTTATGTTTAATGGGATACGAACATTTATATTAACTTCTCAGCTGTCAGATTTATATTCGATTTTGGATTTGAGTTCTTAGTTGAAGTCTTTTTCTTAAAGACCGATTCTGCAAAGGTCTGGAAAGTCTCAAAGTTTGTTTTGTTCTCAACTAGTATTTTCACATTGTCCTCAGCTAGACCTGGAACCTGATTAAGTAGCAATACTCGATGGTCTGTATATTGCGGACAAAACAGTAAGACATGGATCCAGTCTTCCATTTGACCACAGGTGCAAAAAGGATCCGGCTCCAAACCTCTGTCGAAAAGTTTGTCCCTCAGAGATCCATGGCCTGTTAATAAATACGTCGTAAACATACTTGGTGCAAACTACGAAACAGAAGATTGAGTAGAAGCAAACTCAACATTTTCAATATACTTCTTTGTGACTTCACCGTGCACAGACTCATTCCATCTACTTTGCCAAATACTAACCATTTCACTCCATAATCTTTTCCGTTCTGTCTTTAAGTTACTAACTGGGTCGGTTGTAATTCCCATAATAGATACCTGCAGTCCTTTCTTATGTTTATAAATCATGCCACGGTATAAGATAAATAAATCTAAAGGCAGTTCTCCTCCAAGGATTTGGAGGGCATTGTTTGATACTGTACGAGGGGCATTGTTTAGTGCCATAAGCATTGTTCTTTGAATTGATAGTAGCTTATTTTTAATTTTCACCTTAACGACGTTCTGGTGCCAAATATCTGCTCCGTACGAAACTATTGGCAGAAATATTGCTTTATAATATAGTTTCATGGTCTTTTTATTCAAGCCCCAGTCTCTTTTGGAGATTCTTATGACCGAAGCAGTAAAATTTCTAATTTTTTCCTTCAGTTTGGTGACATGAGGGAGAAAGGTTAATTTATCATCGAGAATTATGCCAAGATATTTGTTTTGAGGAACATAAGGTATCTGTAAACCATTCAGTTGAATTCTTGGTGGTCTTCCATAATTAAAGTGGTTTTTAAATGTCATGAAATTTGTTTTACTCGGAGATATCTTGAGCTTGTTGATGTCAGCCCATGCCACCAAATCATCTAAGATGGGTTGGATTTTGTCCTCTAGTATCTTACGTGACCTTCCTTCTATGGCAATCACGAGATCATCGGCGTAGGCCACCTTTAGAGAATCCTCGTGTGTTTTCGTGAGCCACTGATCTAGTACGGAATTCCAGAGGAGAGGCCCAACATCCAGGTTTCGAGAGGATGCCCCCAGGGGGCATCCTCTCGAAACCTGGGCCTTGTAAGACAGATGCTTTGCCTTGACCATGATGTATCTCTCATTAAAGTATGATCTCAGTACCCTGTACACATAATTATCACATTTAGCCAGCCTTAAAGACCTGAGGGCACTCTCCCACCAGAGGGAGTCGAAAGCGCCCTCAAAGTCCACAAAAATTGCCAAAACATATTTAGAAGATGAATTCTGGATAAAGTTCGTCAACGTAAGAACTGCATCGTCGGTGGACCTCCCTTTTTTGAAGCCAAACTGACAGTTCGAGCATAGTTGGTTTTCCTCAAATTTCTTTAGTATTCTGGGAGCCAGAAGATGTTCAAATAACTTTCCCAGATTAGCGAGTAAGGAAATTGGCCTGTAAGCACGGGGATCGGATGTGTTTTTCCCTGTCTTGTGAAGAATCTTGAGCAATGCCAATTTCCACTGATTTGGAAAGTATCCTTCCAGGAGGCATTTGTTCAAGAGATTTAGCAGTACTTGTGGGTATAAGTTGAAAAACTTGACGATAACAAGATTCTCCACAAGGTCAATTCCGGGGCATTTTTTGCTTTTTAGTCTAGCTATGGCAGAACCCAACTCCAGCAGATTAAAACACTCAATATCAGTTGAACCCGTATACATACTGTTTTCAAGACGTATCTGGCCTTGCTCCAATGTATCCAACTCTTCAATATCTTTAGGGAACAGACTTGACACTATAGCATGTACCGTGGAGCTCCAGTCCTCAGATTCTGCTCCGTTTATTCTTACTGTATTGTACACTTCTCCACAGATTAATTTGTTTCTGGAGATTTTGTAAACTAATCCCCACGGTTCTGAATTTCCAACCTGTTTGACAAATCCTTGCCAACAATCTATTTTACCATTAGCTATTTCTTTGTGGTATCTCCTTCGAAGATCTCTATAAGAATCCTTGTATGCTTGAACATCCTGTTGAGACAGATGTCTGTGTTTTTGATATTCCTTCCTTGCGTTCTGAACTTGCGATCTTAAATTTGCAAGATCTGAGTTCCACCAAGGGACAGGAGTTGTCTTGTTGTGTTTTTTCTTTGCTGCATAATCCGTGGCCAGATACAACTGGGTTTGAACAAAATCTACAATCTCCTCAGCCATTAATATATTTAGGGATTCGATGATTTCTGTCGTAAAGACAGCAGAGAGGAAATCTTTAAATTTGTTCCATTTAATAGTCTTAATGGAAAATCTCCTAAGATCAGTAAGTTGAAGGTCATCGACTTGCTGCCCAGGAAGAAGACCGTAAACTATGGCACGGTGGTCACTGTTGATTAACTCTGGGACAACATCCCAATGAGAGATACAACAATCAATTTTGACAGAGGTCAGAGTAATATCAATGTTGCTTTCACCGTTGACGGTCGAAAAAGTGTAGGGTTTATTAGGCAAATTTTGAACAGTAAGTCCATGGGCAAGAATAACATCTTCCAGGGCCGAACCACGAGGGTCAGTAAACCCGCTATGCCACATATTGGATTTTGCATTTACATCACCAGAAATTATCAAGTTTTTCGAGGCAAACTTTGTACATAATCTATCTATATTGTGCAGAGCCAATTGGAAGTCTTCTGACGGCGGGCAATAGAGAGAAACGATGTAGAAATTTATAAATTTCGAGGAGACAAGCACACAGACTGCGTTCTGAGAACATTCACCAGAAATAGAGGTGACCACCAAGTCGTTATTCAGAATGACGATAGCTGTATTGGGCGAACTGTCAAGCGAATGCACAATTCTTGCAGAAGTTGGGAAGCCCATTAGCTTAAATGCTCTACCACCAATTTGTGCAGAGCAATAAGGTTCCTGAATACAAATAATATCCATTTTATTCTCAAACGCCGCCACCCTTATCTCGTCCATAGCTGCTCTAGCTCTTTGGCCGTTAATTTGCAGGATTTTAATGCCCTGGTAAGAATAATTTACACTCAAAAGAGGATTTGGATTAGCCATATTATTCATATTGTGTTCTCTTTTCTGTCAATTCCACCGCTCTTATGTATTTGGGACAGCAGCTATCACGAACAGAATGTTGAAAATCTCGATTTCTCCTCTTACAGTTGACACATTTTGGTGGATCTTCTTTGTGCGTGCATTCCGAGAAGACGTGGCCTCCATTGGCACAATGGCCACACGAGACTGTTTTGTGCGAACAGTTTTGCGCTGAATGTCCATACCCCCAGACAGCGAAAACATTTAGAAACAACTGTAAAATGACGAAACCTGTGTGAGGAGCACGCCAGAAAAATACGGTCATTTTGCATTATGTATTTGTATATTTTTGGAGCTAATCCAATGACCCAGTTAGTAACACGATTTCCTGCACCAGAACTGAACCTGAAAGTGATTCCTTGCCTCACCTCTTCAAAGCTAAAGCCAAAGTCTTTCAAGTTTTTAATGTAGAGATCTTCTACAATGTCCTCTTTGGAATAATCCTTGGGGATATTGTATATCATAACCGTGGGACGTTGCAAACGGGGTTTATCCATAGCCAGACCAACACCAGTCAGCGTTGTGGAATTGCAAATGGTTTTTGCATCTGTAGAGTTCGTCGTTTCGACTAGAACACCATTGTTTCTTAACAATCTAATGTTTTTAATCTTGATATTTCTGTGCTCTTTCCTTATTGTGTCTGTGACCTTGTTTTTTATGTCCTGACCACTGGATATTGAACTGTCAGGTGAAGGCTTTAATATTATTATATTGTTAGGATCACTACTAACTACACTTTTGTTCCTGGGTTTATCATATTCTGTAGTTCTGGATTCAGATACACTTTTGTGTTCTTTAGTAATATCTCCTGAGGGGATAGTCTGATTACCCGGACGTTGTGCTCAAGTTCCAGTGTGTTCTCTTACAACGTCCGCATAAGATGTAACTTTAGGGTCTTCTTTAAAAAGGTTTTCAAAAAGGTTTGCTCTTATTTGCAATTCCTCTGCCTTGACTTTTAAAAGCTCATTCTCAATTATTAGTGCAGTAGTTACAGCCTCAAAATCTGACCATAAACCCTGGATACAATTAGAGGCAACCTTTGTTACCTTACTCGATTCGGCTGCTAAGTATTCCCCTAGAGATCTTTTAATTTTTGTAATTGTATTATATACCCTTGTTGGGTCGAGAGGTTCAGAAAAATGAAATCCTTCTACAAAAGAAGTGTTTTGTGTCAAGTCAGACTTGGGCAAAGCTTGTTCCTTTTCAAGATTTTTATCTACATCAGAGTATTCCTATACAATTTCTTGATTGCTCAGAGAACTTAAGTTTGAGGTATCCTGTGCATCAGGATTTTTATATACCTTTACTTCACTGGTATCCGATGTAAGAGAGTTTTTCTTTTCATCAGTATTGGAGATCTGATCACATTTTTTGATCACGGTCTTAGGGTACGCTTTGCCCACATTTTTATTAGTTCCCTCAGATTTTGAGTTTTCAATTTTGGCGAAGCTAGATTCTAGCAATTCTTTTTTTCCTTTTTTACCAACAGTTTTTACATTTGCTGTCTTAGCTATCTGCTCCCCAGCATCTACGTCAGTCCGTTTTGGGCCCTCTTTTCCAGCTTGCTTTAAAAAGCGCTGAGAAGCTGATTTAACTGGGAATTCATTGTCTGAATCAGACATAAGCATGGTACGTTTTTTCCTGGCTCTCTTAGACGGGAGTTCTGGTGCAGATTTAGCACTCGCATCTGAGTCTATAGTCTCAGACTCAGAGTTCTGAGAGCTAGGTATGTTTTCATCCATGGGATTGAAAATAAAGAGAGGGGGGAAAAAAGCACGCACAAGATATATTAATTAAAATCCTCTTCCCTGAAAGCGAAATAAGTTTATTTTGCTTGGTATGTGAATTCGGTGGCAGGTAGTTTCTGCACAGCAGCTGGACGAAAAGAAAACTAGCAATACAGTGCTAAGATGAGTGGATCCAGCAAAAGCGGTCATCTTGTCGAATACTTGATTGCCAGACAGAAGTAGACAAAAATAATCAGAGTTAGTTTGCTGAGTTCCTTCTAACTCGCTGTCAACGTGCAATCTCTTAAGCTAAACAGATGCATAAGTAGGTCAGAGTTATAAAAGGCGCACCTTACGAGCGGTCAACTGACGGAGAACTCCCACCGCAGAGGAACTGCTTGACCTTGTGATGTAGCCCGAAGCGGACAGTAGTTAGCCAGCAGGGTAGGCCTACAGAAGTGAAGTTTGAATTCAGGCCTCGGAGACTAGCAACGCTGGCAAATGTGAATATATGGATAGAAACATATCATGCAAAAATCATAATTACCTAAAATGTTAGGGTAATAATCTTCCACAAGATGCACAGTATTACCACTAGGCAGGTCACTATACAAAATAACTAGCGTAACTCGTGAAATAAACACGTAAAATCACTGTAAACTTGAGGAGCACAAGATTAGACAGTCTCCACTTGCAGTCTGCCAAACCCTAATGTACTTTTTCTGACAGAATCTCAGTTATTGGTTGATTCAAATACTGCTCATCTCAATTGCCCAAATTATTCGCTGTATGATTCCTATCGCCTGAAAGGTGGTACTTGTGCATATGTCCATTCCGATATTCCCTGTCAGAGAATTGGTAATTTTGAATCTCTTCTCTTCGATCTTCTCTGGCTTAAAATCACTCTACCTCATTGTGTCAAATTCATCTTTTGTCTCTACCGTTCTCCCTACTCCACTGGCCGCCTCCGTAGCCAGGTGGGCACGAGCAACAGTGTGTAGCACACACTTCTTGATTAGACCGGGGTTCGAGCCCGTGACAACCAATTACGGAGGATGCGGAAAGGTCAGGGAATGTCCACCGCATATCGGCGGAGCAATATGGCCTTAGTTGCTAATGCTCCTAAAAACCAAATAAATAAACAAACAAACAAACAACAAACCAACTCCACTAATCACTTGGAGCTCTTTGACTTCCTCTCTTTGCAACTTGACTTTCTCCAGTCCAACTTTCCCTAACAGTGAGGTAATTTTCCTTGGTGATTTTAATGTTCGCAACTCCAGCTGGCTTCCGTTTTCTAGTCACACCGACCCAGCTGGTCGAGATGCTGAGACTTTTGCAATTTCTAATGACCTTGCACAGATTGTACATTTACCTACAAGAATACTGGACAATCCTAACCATACAGCCAACACGCTTGATCTTTTTCTCACAAACAACCCTTCTAAGTACACGGTCGAAGTGAGAGGTGCTTTAGGCACCTCAGATCACAACTTGGTAATTGTCTCTTCTCCAATGGAGCCTTTATCTCATGGCTATTCCCAACCTCATATTGTTTGACATTACAAGAATGCAAAATGGGATGACCAGCGAGATTTCTTTTTCTTGGTCGGACTACTATTTAAAAACGTCTGATGTCATCGTTTGATCTGATCGTGTCAGTGAAATTATTCTTATAGGAATGGAATCCTTTATTCCACACTCCACTTTAAAATCTCATCTTTCATCTAAACCTTGGTTTTCCAATAAATGTGCTAAGGCTGTTCAAGAGAAGAACGTTGCATATCGTAATTGGCTTGTATCCAATTCTTCAGTTTCATTATTTGTCTACACCAAAGCTGGCAACAATTGTAAAGCCGAAATTAATCAGTCCAAACTAAAGTTTGAACAGGCTAAGAGTAGAAAACTTGCTTCTTGCCCTAATGGTAGCCAAGCATTCTAGTCTCTTGCCAGAGCTATTAACAGCAACTTTTGCTCATCTCTACTCCCACCTTTGTCAAAACCAGGTGGTTCTGTTGTCACTTCAGCCAAGGATAAAGCTGACCTGTTAGCATCCCATTTTGCTTCCAACTCATGTATTAATGATCTTGGTAAAACACCACCCACCATTCCCAACACGCTCCATTCAATGCCTCCTGTGGTCTTCCATCAAAAGGATGTCAGAAGAATTTTCACGAATCGCGAAGCTAAGAAAGCTCCAGGTCCTGATGGTATATCTCCACTTGTTCTCAAAACCTGTGCTCCTGAACTTACTCCTGTTCTTTGCTGCCTTTGTTCACTTTCTTATTCCTAAGGTGTTTTTCCTTCTGCTTGGAAATTTGTTCATATCCAGCCAGTTCCTAAAAAGGGAGAAAAGTCCCTTCCATCCAATTATCATCTCATTGCTATTACTTCTTCTCTTTCTAAAGTAATGGAGAAATTAATTAACCGCCAAATCTTAAACTACCTAGAAACCTTCCGTCTGATTAACGATCCCCAGTATGGATTCCGTCAGAGTCGATCCTCTGGTAATATTCTGATTTATGATACCCATTTATGGACAAATTGAATGAAAACGTTCGGTGAAACACAAGCAGTTTCTTTTGATATCTCAAAGGCTTTCGATCGTATCGTGTTTGGCATAAAAGTCTTCTAAACAAGCTTCCATCTTATCGTTTGCCAACTGTTTTTTGTAATTGGTTATCCAGTTTTCTCTCTGATCGCTCACTGATGGTGATGGTAGATGGCTCTCTGTCTTCTAACTTCTCCACTAATGCTGGTGTCCCCCAAAGTTCAGTTCTTTCCCCCACTCTTTTCCTCTTGTATATTAATGACCTTCTTCCATTGACTGGAAATCCTAACCATAGTTTTGCCGATGATAGCACATTGCATTCCACTTTCCATTTTGAGAAACCTTGACCTGCTCAATCAGCTTCAACTTCTCGAATATCCGCTACCAATTCCTTATGTGCCGATCTGCAGGTAATTCTCCAGTGGGGCAAAGACAACTTAGTTGATTTCAATCCTTCTAAAAGTCAGTCTTGCCTTAAATCTCACAAAAAGGATTCTTCTGCTCCTATGCTTATCTTTGGTGACATTCTGATTTCTAGGCAAAATGATATATCTCTTTTGGGGATTACCCTGACTTCTAATCTCTCATGGCACAAGCACATTATAAATATTGCTTCCTTTGCAACCTAAAAACTTGGTTTTCTGTTTCACTCTCGGCGTTACTTTTCTTCCAAACAGCTGCTCACTCTGTACAAATCGCAAATCCGCCCTACCGTGGAATGTTGTTGTTCCCACATTTGGGGTGGTGCCCCCGAAACCTCTCTCAGGCTTCTAGATTCCATTCAGAAGAGGGCAATTAGGTTAATTAATGACTCCTCTCTAAAAGAGTCTCTCCACTCTCTGTCTCATAGACGTACCGTTTCTGCTGCATGCCTTTTCTACAGATACTTCCATGGGTACTGTTCTTCTGAATTGGCTTCTATAATTCCTGCTCTCTCTTTCAAAACTGTCCGAACATGTGTCTTCACCAGCCAACATACATTTACTGTCAAACTTCAAACTCACAGTTTTCATTCATCTTCCTCGTTTATTCATTCAACTGCCGTTTTCTGGAGCAACCTTCCTTCATATGTATTTCCTGAAAATTAGTCTACAGAAGTTCAAGTCAAAAGTTAGCAAAATCTTCTTTCGTCTTCTCAACCTCCAACCCAAGCACGGTAGTAAGTACTGTAGGTTCTGATATCTTTCGTGTTTGGGGTTTTCATAAAAAAAAAAAAAAAAAAAATTCTCCTTTTCTCGTCTTTGATGTTAGTAGTTAGGTTGCATGAGATGCCGAGAATCTGGCCAGGAACTCTGTTCATTAGACGATGCCATAGTTCTTTGAAGATTACATGCAGGTCTAGTGGTAAGACTCCAGCAAGGACCTGCAGAGCAGCAGAGGATACTGTCCTGCAGACCCGGAGCATGGCAAGCAGCATAATCCGTTGAACGGAAATGAGCTTGGAACGGAGTTTAACATTAACGGCTCTATGAAACCAGACTCCAGAAGCATATGTTGCTATTGGTACGAATACTGCTGTATAATATAGTAAGAGAGTGTTCCTATTTAGTCCCCAGTCCGATTTGGAAATTCGGATAATTGTTGCAGTGAACTTTTTAATTTTCGAGGCGAGGTGATTAATATGAGAGGAGAAGGTTAACCTGTAATCCAAAATTACGCCAAGATGTTTTAATTCAAGTACATAAAGGATTTGCTTACCGTCTATCTTTATATTAGGACGTCTTCTGTAATCTAACTTGCCCTTAAAAACCACCAGTTTTGTTTTTGTGGCAGATATTCGCAGTTTATGTATACTTGACCACTTGATTAGCTCAGAAAGAGTTATATTGGCTGATTGTTCTAGTTCAAGACGCGATCGACCTGGAATTGGAAGAACCAAATCATCGGCGTAGGCGAAGGCAGAGATATTGTCAGGTTTTTGCATAAGCCAGCTGTCCAAAACTATGTTCCAGAAGAGGGGTCCCAGAACTGATCCCTGAGGACATCCTCTTGAGATGGTCCTAGAGAGAGACTGCTCCTTCGAGATTACTTGGATGAGTCTAGTTTGGAAGTACCTTCTAATAAGTTGGAATAGTTGCTGAGAGCACTTGGCTTTGGTAAGACAATTGCGAGCGCTCTCCCACCAGAGGGAATCGAAACCTCGTTCGAAGTCAATGAATATGGCCAATTCATATTTAGCCCTCGAAGCCGATTTGTGGTTAACTAAAGAAACCAAGGCGTCTTCACAGGATTTTCTCTTCTTGAAGCCAAATTGGGATGGAGACATTAAGTTTTGACCTTCAATTAAATCTGTTACTCTGGGCGCTAACAATCTTTAATAGTTTGCCAAGGTTTACCAAAAGAGAGATGTCTGTATGCTTTGGGATCAGATTTATTTTTGTCAGGCTTGTGAATAATTTTTATCAAAGCTACCTTCCAGAAATTAGGAAAAATCCCCTCAGTAAGACATTTATTGTACATAGAAGTATTTCTGGAAATATTTCGGCAAATTTGATAATTACAGCATTTTCTACAAGATCTAAACCTGGACTTTTATGGATATTTATTTTGCTTAGGGCCAGCTTTAGCTCGGGAAGAGTGAAGAGATCCGTTTTATATGAGGAGTAGTAGGTTGTGTTGGTATTCCTAATAGATATTTGTTCTGGAGTTTCTGTGGTGAGATCGTCCAGGGGAAGCAAGCGATCCCGGATGGCAATAACTGAGTCATTTCAGTTAGTGGTTTCTGTATCGTTGTTCCTACAGTGGTGTACATTTCATGAGGGTGAAACTTGTTTTTGCTAATTTTATATAATAGACCCCAGGGATCAGAATTTCCTGTGGAGTTGAACTAAGTATTGTCAGGAGGCAAGTTTTTGTTTTGCAGTTGTATTTACGTATTCTTTCCGCTGGCTTTTATAGATATTTTTTAGTCTGGTGATTTCTGGTTCAGGCCATGTCCTTCTCCGTTGAAAGTCTCTGCGTGCTTTGTGTACTTTTTTGCGCACAATGGAAAGCTCAGCTGTCCACCATGGAACTGTAGTATGCTTGCTAATTTTCTTCTTAGCGGAGCGTTCTGTAGCACGAAGTAAGGCAGCCTGTACATAGAATTCATATTCTGAGTCATTGAAGTGGTTCAAAGACCATCGTTAAAATCCTGGTGAATTAAAGACATAAATAGAGGCCATTTGATGGGTTTGATAGAAAATCTTCTAAGATCTTTTGGAGGAGGAGAAGGAGGGGGACCTGTAGTATTTGGAAGGAGATGTACCTTAAAATTGATTTCTCGGTGGTCACTGTTTGTGTAGTCAGTATGTATGGTCCAATCAGAGATCCTCGAGGAAATGGCAGGCGTTGAAATGGTTAAATCAATGTTTGATTCTTCATGGACGTTTGAGAAAGTTACGGTTGATTGGGTAAGTTGTGCAGATATAAATTGTAGATGAATAAGAATTCCCTCGAAATTCCCACCTGTGTTGTCCAAGACACTGCTGAACCATAAGAGATTTTGAGTTACAATCAGTTGTAATTATTAAATATGTGGAATTTAAAATAGCAAACACCTGTTCTAGATATTTTTGTGATAAATTAATATATGCTGGTGGTGGACAATATAGTTACAATAAGTAGAATGAGAAAGTTGATGTAGAGACTAAAATACAGGTGGAATTTTGATTACACAAGCCAGAGATAACAGCGATATCCAGCTTGTTGTTGAATATGATGATGGCAGATTTAGGATCTGTTTCAAGGCACTGAATGATTCTTGAAGTCATGGGATATCCCATAACTTTGGAAGATTTTCCATAAAAATGCTTAGAGTCATAAGGTTCCTGAATGCATATAATATCAAATAAATTTTCCATTGCAACGAGCCTGATCTCATCGGCAACGCATCTAGAGTGTTGTACATTGATCTGCATGATTGTAAGTTGGGAGGGACAGTCTTTGGAGTAGCCCTTATACAGATTTCGAGGAGGAGGAAGCTCTTGGCAGAGCTTATCCAGTCCAATAATTTCACTCTGTGGAATACCCTAGGACATCCGCCAACTTTCGTTTCGTCTCTTGGTCAATCCTATACTGACATTACAGTTTCAAACTCTGCTCTTGGTAATGGCATTTCCAGCTAGCTTAGCCATACATCGTGGTGCTCGAGTGACCACAATGCCATGACCTTTACGATCAGTCATAGCAACAATCCTAGGGCTATCAGGTGCTGTTTTGACTTTGTCGGAACTAAAAGCCAATTGTGGGAACTGATGTGGTTACAACCTAAACATTTGTGGGAACTTTTTATCAATATGCTTTCTTAATCCCAGGCTGTCTCGACAGTTGTGGGATCTTAAAATACAATCCTGACTTCAGTTTACCTTGTTACCTTGGAACCTCAATAGGCTGTTGCTATACATTTAAAATCTAGAACAGAGGTTCTCCCTTCCCTTCCAAGGTCCACAAGCTATCTGCTGCTCAATAAAATTATTCTATTTAGCCCTTTTAACATCAGAAGATTCCATGTAATGAGGATTTTCTTTTACTCTTCCCCAACTTGGATAAATCCGGAATATATATATATATATATATAATTATATATATAGATAATTACATTATTCTCTCTCTCTCTCTCTCTCTCTCTCTCTCTCTCTCTCTCTCTCTCTCTCTCTCTCTCTCGATACACATGAACATCAAATTTATATATACCCTTCTGTGCCTTCGGTGGGCAATGAACAAACTAGTGGATATTTCTCAAAGGTACAGACTAATTTCTCTTTTACATCAGTAATACATTCTTTTTACACATACTTCCAATACAAATTAGTAACTCATTCTCTCTCTCTCCCTTTCCCCCTCTATATACTGTTGTTCCCCCCCTTTTTCTTTTAAAATACAGCATTTAGTTCATTATAATCATCATCTAACTGTCCTATTCATTTCTCCCCGTTTATTTTCTTTCTATATTTCAGTTTTGCGTTAACAAAATTTTCCAGGCTTACTTGCACTTGCTTCTCTCTGCCTGGATGGGTGTTTCCGGTTTCAGATCTTCTTCCAGCGGTCTTCTCTCTGGGCCTGGCCTTTGCTGGTCCACTAGGCGCACATCTTTAGACTGCTCTCTATCGGTTCTCTCCATGCACAAGGACTTTTCTCCTGGGATGCTGCCTTGGCCATTTGTTTGGAGCTCGAGCCGATTTTCTTCTCAATCGTTTCCCTCACTGAACTGTGCCATTCCCAAAACTCTCCATCTAACAATTTCCTCACACACCTCCAACACCACTCTCACTGCCAAAAAAATCTCTCTCGCTCTCCGGCGATTCTCTCTGACTCTCCCACGCTTTTGTGTCCCATACTCTATCTCTCACTCCCCTACCTCCTTTTTTTTAATCCCTCTTGCCCCCTTTTCTTGACTAATCATTTTTTATTTCTCTTTCTTAATCTTTATTCTTATTCGCCCAATTCTTTTACTGTTGTCTCGGCCCACGTTCTGCTAGGTCGCCCTCCTTTTTTTTTTATTTCGTATGATGTGATCAATACACGAAGGAACCAGTTTATTCTTGCTTCCTTCGTGTATTGTGGCCGGGATATTCAACCAACCGGTTGGTTCGGCACCATCGTGATATCCAGCCCGAGGCGGGAATCGAACCCGCGACCTTTGGGTTGCTAGGCAGGCACTTTACTTACCTGGCTAGCCCGGTCGGCGATCGCCCTCCTTTAGTCGTAGCGGGGACATTCGGATGCTAAGAAATTTCTAGAACACTTCTTCTGACCAACCTTGCTCACTTACCCCTTTCGTCACCCCCTTTTTTAAGTGACCGCCCTTGAAATTTATAAGAGCGCACTTCTGTGTCGGCCTGTTTATTCAGCGCTATGATACCAGATCTCGGTTTGCTCCATGATCCCGGGCCTTTCTTCTTCGGAGTCCGAACCCTTTCTTGGGGGGTAGGTGTCCCTTTGTCCATTTTCCACGGTGCAGCCCCCGCTCTACTTACCGTAAACAAAACGGCTTCTAACTGGCACTCCTATTGTTCAGTTTTAGTTCGAACTGGCCCCCTATTGCCAACACTAATCTGCTCTCTTACTGAAACAAGCAACAGTGGAAACGCAAGCAAATTGCCTAATGCTGTCTGTTTAAAATATAATACTTTCAAAATTTTACAAAATATTATTATTTTCTGGAGTTATAAGAATGGGTTCTTACATTTCCCGCGGTTTAAAACAAAACATGTTGATTGGAATAGCTTGGAAGTAAAGGTTAGTGAGCTTACTTCTGAAGAAATAATCACACAGCTTGGCTCTCTTCCTGCTAATATGCGGGTTACCAGGGTCCAAGAGATTCTAACCACAGTCTGTGAGACCACTCTAAAAACGAAAAAACGAAAAATGAACTGTATTCTATGGTGGACCTCAAATCTCACTATTCTCACAAGAAACTTACAAAATGCTCGTCGTAATTTTCAGAGAGCAAAGAGAGCTAAGAGGCCCAGGGCTGAGATTGACAGACTTGGTGAGTTGTATAAATCCAGTAGAAGGAGTTATTTCAATACCATTTACCATGAGAAAAAAAACTCGCCTGGGCAAGGTTTGTTTAGCACAACATAAATGAAGATCCGTTGGGATTACCTATCCTATCGTAAATTAGGATTAGCAATTCCTATCATGTGAGCAGGATTAGGAGATGTCGAGGTGCGTCCTCAATAGATCCTCCAGCTTGAAGGGTTGCTCTTCCAACGTTGAAGATTTCTTTAGCACTCCCATCCGTTTGATAGGAGATCCTTTTGGAGCAAAGTCATATCAGAACTCTACAACGGACCAGGAGAAGGTTCGGTAGTTGCAGCAATCCTTAATTTCATTGTTAGATAGGTATCCAATGGCATCCACAGCTGAAGCACCAGAGTCAAACTACATACTACATACACTATTTACGATTTCTAACACAGCAGGTTCGTCACTCCAATCAATGAGGATGTAACTTCCATCACGATGTATCACTTAATGTTCGTGAGACAAAATGCAGGAAGTAGCAGTTGAAGCTTTTATGCTACTTCTCAGCTTACATAGTAGTAGTAACACCAGTTTTCTTATAAGAAGACATAGAGAAATAAGTGTAATGTAATGATATATTGAAATCCAAGATATTAATCAATTCTTTCTAGATAGCAGTTCTTGTGAAAGTCTGCAAAGAGAATGTTAGTCCTTGTTCAAGTCTTTCTCTTGATCCAGATTCAGGCTATCTGAGTGCAGCAGCTCTCGATTCCTCTCGTCGTTTAAATGCTCGTGTTGCAAATAAGTTAAAAGCTTCAAATGCATCTTGTGATTGGGCCAGCAAAGGTTTATTCTCCCTGTCATAGGAACCAGTAATGTGTTGTAGTTCATTCCGTAAATCGGATTAATAGTGACACTCCAAAAGAATATGATCTGCGTCCTCTTCACCTCCACAGAGACAAAGAGGAGAAGGAGACAGTCCAAGTTTATATATCTTTCTTTCCTCATATGCTATTGAGGCTGCCGTGACCTGACAAAAGGTATGTTCCATATAGTCCAGGAGCAAACCACAATAGTTCCCTTTTCTTGAATACCCTTACATTAGGCAAATAGTCTCTTGTCACCTTTCCCGTCTCCGATACAGACCTGCCAGCCTGCCACTTATTAGCGTAAATAGTGCGCAATCTTTCCTTTTCGGTTGTTATTGGAACATTCTAGCCAAGTTCCACGTTATCAAGAGAAGCAGGATGTGCCTTTTTCAGGTGGTATCTCAAATATCTATACTGGACCTCATATTGTATTGGCATCCTTCCTGTCTGGACCTGCAACGCTGCAGTAGAAATTGTCCTACAAGCTCTCGATAACATAAGAATGGCAGCACGCTGTGCTTGCAATGGCTGTTTGATAATGGCACACTTCGTTGCCCTATATCCCCACGCGCCAGCACCATATGTGATAATGGACAGGAATATGCAGTTATAATACAATCTCAGTGAGTGACCTTTAAGGCCCCACTCTTCTCGTGTTACTTGTCTCATTCTAGATAACAATGAATTGCATTTTTCTTTATTGCATATTATAAAGCTCAGACCATCATCCAAAATAAATCCCAAGTATTTTGTGGTTGAACTGTATTTAATAGCTTGTCCTTTATATTTTTGAAGGAGACGTCCTCTGTGTAACTTGCCTTTAAACAATATTTGGCACGTTTTACTTGTAGATACCTGGAGTTTATGCTCGTCAGACCACACAGACAGCTCCTGCAGACAGGAAGTCTCTTGAAGACATCTTCAAGAGACTTCCTGGAGTTTCCTTGGACCATGATGGTTAGGTCGTCTGCATATGAGATCATGGTTGTTGCATAAAAATGTTTATTTAACCAGGAGTCGAACACTAAATTCCAGCACAGGGGCCCAAGAATAGACCCCCTGTGGGCATTCTCTGGTAACTTTTCTTGTCACTTGAATGGAATCACTCTTAACAACAGGTGAACGCTGCGAAAAGTAGCTCATCAGCAACCGGTATATAGGTGTAGACACTTCGGCCTCCCGGAACCTCTCCAGGGCACTTTTCCACCAAAGGGTGTCAGCGGTCCCTTTGAAGTCCACAAAGAGGCCGAGCAGATATTTAGTCGTAGTTTCCCACTGTATCTCTAAAAGAGAAGCAATGGCATCTTCGGTTCCTCTACCCTTTGTAAAACCGAACTGTACAGGCGAAGAAAGTCCTTTCTTAACATAGGTAGTCAAAATTCGACTCGCAATAACTTTTTCAAGAGCTTTGCCAATAACAGAGAGCAAGGAATAGGCCTATATGACCAGGATATTTGTCATCAAGTCCAGGATATCTGCCCGAACGCATGGACTTGATAGCAATATCAATCTCCTCAAAGGTAAAATGAGGTTCATCAGGCTAGCCCGAGTTCTGCATAAATCTATTTTCATTCCCCGGAAGGCTCGCAAGACTTTGGAATGCTGGGCTTGGATTTGTTGTTTAAAAGTGAGATTACCCCTAGGAACTTGACACTGTCTGTGGGAGTCAGAACCTTTCCTGCTAATTCCGGATGTAAGGTATCAGCGGATATCATGCGACTGGAAGAAAAGATGACATAGCTTGATTTCTGGGGATTAACTGAAAGACCAAAAAATTTGGCGTATTGGCAGAAATTATTAAGGTAGTTGTTTAAAGTTTCTGAGAAGGTTTGTCTTTCTTGTGGATCAACTACCTGGCGTTTGCATTGCAAGTAACATACAATATCATTAGCATACGACAAAAACGCTGGAACTTGATCCATAAGTGGAATGAATATTGCCGCGAATAGCAGAGCTGAGAGAGAACCATTTTGTGGGATTTCTACTTCTGCGCTTTTACAGACTGTGCTGTTGTTACATGTGAAGTGAAGCATTCTCCTACGTAAAATACTTTTGAGGAGCTTGAGTGTATTGCCGGATATCCCGTAGAAACTATTCAGTAATGCAAGGAGGGGTGTGATTTGGAGTGAGTCGAATGCAGATTTTCATGTTTGGAAAAATGGTGTGTACGTCCTCATTGTCATTCCAGGCCTGAAGTATTTTCTGCGATAAGGACTGTAGACAGGTTATAGTAGATCTATTCGACATGGCATACTGGGTATGATCTGGCCTATGCGCAAAGACTGCGAATGCAACATCATTATAGATGCACTTCTCGAGGCATTTCAGGAAGGGAGAGGCGATTGATATTGGCCTGAAGTCCGCAGATATTTTCGCATGAGGCTTTTTTTGGAACTGCCACGACTCTGTGAGTCAACCAGCTTGCAGGCGCAACTCCCTGTTTGAGTATTTTGTTGTAGAGGTGGGTGAGCTCTCTGCTGATGAAATAGGAAAAAAGTTTGACTCTAAAAAGAGGTATTGCGTCAGCTCCTATGGTGGACTTGTGAATTTATTATTTTCATTAGCTGTTCTTCGGAAATTTCGATGTTGCTGGTAGTTGAAGAAACGTTGAGCACTTCATTCCAAGGCTTCAGACACTCTGTGATCGTTCTTAAAACGCAGCACGTGGTCACACCATTCCTGGACACCCAAAGCTATGGGGGTGCAGGTATGACTTACTGACCACACACGTTTGCTTCTGGACAGCCGGCCGTTCATGAAAGTGTCAACAGCTGATTGTTTAATATTCTGGAAATTCATCCCTTGCTTTGGAGAATATGGCATATGATTTTTCTGAAGGCGACTTCTTGTAGGAGGCGTGGGCTGCCTGTTTTTCCTTAGTCAGGAGGTCATTCCACCATGGCTTCGATTGGGGGCTAATCGAAGCCATTTGGACATTGTAGACCTTGCAGTGAATTCCATATATCTCGAATAGAGGCCATGTAGCACCTTAAGGCATCGTAATTTCCTTTCTTGAAATTATAACCCATTCCTTTGCCTTTAACTGCTGCTACCTCTCTCTTCATCGTCCACCGTAGAACTCCGTCATCACTTCCTGCTACTGGTTCCTGTACTGCCAGCCCTATTATGTCATCTGGTTCATGGGTGATGATGAGGTCTAGAGTATTGTTTTCCATAGTACTTTCCCTGACATGTTGAAACAAATAACAATCATCTAGTTGATTTAAAAATTTTGTCCCCCATGTGGAGTTTCCTTCCCATTTGCTCCAATCAATAGAGGCAAATTAAAATCACCCATAAATAAGACATTCACGCTTACTTGCCCATTCCATTTGCATGTAGAGGCTCTCATCATAAACTTCACAATCACCTGGCCTGTAGATTACCCCCATTCTCATTATACCTTTGCTTCCAACAATCTCATATCATACAGATTCTATACTAGCATGCGAAACGTCTGAATCCGGGAAAGCTTTCGTCGCCCTCAGACTACTTTTGATAAGAATCATGATCCCCATCGCCCCTTCTATCTTCCCTGTCCTTCCTAAATACATTATACATATTGTACAGAAACTCATCATTCCTTAAATCCGGGTGGCACCACATTTCCGTAAGCTCTATTATGCCAGTGTTACTTGTCTCAACTAGCAGTTCGAATTCACTAATTTTATTGACGGCACTTCTGACATTACTGTATAAACAATTAAGACTTAGTGTTCTTGTATAGTTAACTACTGTAGGCGTTCTCTTTTTCTCTCTGCTAAAGCCTGTTGCTAAAATTTTAGCTAACTAAAGTCAATTTTTTCTACTTTAATCAGTGTTTGATTTAGGGCCTCTGACTGCTAATGGAACTTCCAAAATCCGGTTAGAAAACTAATTAGGGTCACACAACTCACTCCAGACACTACTATTGGTTAAGGTATTTTCAATAAAACATTCATTACACAGTTTACACTGATGGGGTTTCACAATATCAAATTCAATGAAGTACTATTTCTATATATGCTAATCATACTAAAATTATACAAGCAATTATTCATAGTAAATCCAAGCTACTATTCATTACACAACAAAATTTCTATTCATTTATGGTCTAGGGACCGCCCTTCACCATAAAGTATCTTTCTTCCTAGAGTTCATACTCTTTCCACTTTTAATTACTATTTTATACAAAGTCAAGGGTTTTTAGGAACATCGATTGCCTCTTAAGGGGTTCTTTTTAGCAAATTATTATTATTGCTCAGGACAATAGTTTAGAGAAACGTCCTTTAGAAAAATTTCTACTTACAGTTACCTTATTTGTTTGCCAGGACGGACCAGTCTGCTAAACGCGGTATTTCTTCCATTTCGAATCTTCTTGAGCCTCTTATGCTTTTCTCCTTCTTATCCGGATCTACAACACTTTCTTTTATTCCTGAAGCTTCCAAAATGTTCTTCATAATTTTATGAAAACTTTCTTTTCGATTCGACGTTCACCCACATTTCGAAAGTTGATCCTGTCTTTCCCCTCTAACTTAACCAATCCACGCCGATAGCTAAGATACGGCTCTAAAATTCTCCGCGGCTGCTTCTATACTTCTCCATATCCCATCCGACTTCCACAACCCCTTAAAAACACCACTCCAAATTCACCTAAAACTGTTCGCTTTTTCTGCCTTTACGTCCCTTATATCTTGAAAATGTTCTCCCATTTTCCCTTCCCTTTTTCTTGTTTAATCTTCTTTAATTCGATCTGCCCTTGGCCATCTTACTAACCTTACTAAATTTTTATTCCTAGAATAGATGCAACAACAGAAGTACGTGTTTGCCCCTTTTCATCTCCCTTATCCATTTGACCTTTTCATAGAGAGAGAGAGAGAGAGAGAGAACTACTAATACAGCTCTACTTCTCAGAAATTTCTCCCTCTCGCATTTCTATTGAAGTAGATTCCAGGTATAGCTTCCAAGTAAGCGAACTCTTACACTACCCTGACACACCCCTTAAAGGTATTTAAGCTCGCTTCTCTGGCATTAGCTGCTCGTTCATTTGAAACGTTTCGGCCCTCAGAACATCTTGATTATACACTGGTGTGCAAAATTTAAGGACTAGTCAGGTTTTCACCTGTAGCTTCTCATACGAGTGGGCTGAATATGGGAAAAGCACACCAAATGAACCTCGTGAGGTATAGAAATGAAGAAGGAAACAACACCGACACAACAACGGAAACAAAACGGTACAGAGGAACTTTATTCAAAAATGGCAACATAGCACTGGCTTCCATGATACAGATGTATCACTGCCAAAGATGGAACAAAGGGAAGAGGTTGTCCTTAGTAGGAGATAGGCCACCCCTAATGTCGATTCAGGCTTTGCACCGCCTGTCCATGCTTAGAACAATGTTGTTGATAAGTTCTTGCAGTAACATCGTCCATTCCTCTGTCAGCGCCATCTTCAGCTGATTAACATTTTCTGGTGGGTGTGGACGTGCCGCTAGGCGTCTCCCCAGAGTGGCCCATATGTGTTCGTTGGGATTTAGATCGTCGAACGGGCAGGCCAATCCATACGAACAATGTCTTCACTTTCTAAAAGCATATCAACAGCTGCAGTGGGATGGGGTGTGGCATTATCATCCATAAACACGAACTCGGGGCCAATGGCACCTCGGAACAGACGCACATGGGGAAGGATTACCTCAGTACAGTAGCGTGTCTGCTCGTGTAGCACAGCGGTATCGTCACCATCCTCTCCACACCGGGTGGATTAGGTCCGAGTTCGAGTCCGAGGAACTTTAATGGACTTTTTTTCACTCCATGGCTGAGTTAGTCGGTCTCGGGCGTAGATAGCAAGGTTTCCCCCAGAAACTGGGATTTTTCGTCCAGCAAAACAGACAAATCGACCATAGAACACACAATTAACAGACATAAGACACACAGCACGGCAGATGAATTTAATTATTCGGGTGACCTAAATATAATAGTTTTTTTTTAGTAGTAGTAGTACAGTAGCGTGCACCGGTTACAGTACCGCCTTCCAGTATCTGGAGTTGTGTACGTCCATCCAAGATAACGCCTCCCCAGACGGGAACACCTCGACCGCCATATCGATCCCTTTCAGCGATGTTTGCGCGGTGATACCGTGTGCCAACCTCTCGCCAAATTAGCTGACGTCCAGAATCGCTGTTGAGACTGAATCTACTCTCATCAGTAAAGGGTACCTTAAGTAAAGATTTTGTGGTTTTAACCTTTAGAAATAGTGTTGGTCCTTAAGTTTTGCACACCAGTGTATATTCTGTTGCGGTAACAAACAAGTACTCTTGAGGTATGTGCAAGAGTTAATTTGACCAATACTATCAGATAAACGCGTATCTACAGGGTGTTTCAGTTAAACGTTTCAGAACTTCTAAGACGGGTAGGGTACATCCTGACAACTCGAAATCATATAGCAATGTGGGGTCGGAAATGCTTTCCTGAAGCGGTCTTGTACACAGAAGCACCATAAAAAGAAAAAAGACCGTAAGTGAGAAATCGTTTTAATAATACATGAAAAGAAGCAAAAGGTACATGGATTAAAGTAAGTGTTCGAAGTTTCTTCCACGGGCTACAATGCACGCCTCACATCTCCGACGCATGGACATCCGAACATTCTGGAATACTCCAGGCGAATTTCGAATTTCTTCGGCAGCTACTGCGATTCTTGCAACCAGCTCCTCAGCATTGTCAACAGGGGCGTCATAAACTAGCGATTTCATATGACCCCAGAAATAAAAATCAAGACATGATAGGTCGGGTGACCGAGCAGGCCAACGCACGGGACCACCACGTCCGATCCACTGTTGACCAAATGTGACATCCAGGTAGTTACGAACATCTCCGCTATAATGGGCAGGGGCTCCATCGTGTTGGAACCACATTGTCTGTTGCGTCGATGCAGAAATCTGTTCATCTCTCAAAAGTTGTGGCAATACTTGCTGCAGAAAGATCAAGTAGATAGGTCCGGTTAGACGACACGGTAACAGGTAAGGTCCGATGAGGTGATCTCCCATAATACCGGCCCATACATTGACCGAAAATCGAATCTGTGCTGCACGACGTCGTATTGCATGTGGGTTCTCGACCGCCCAGATATGGTCGTTATGCGTGTTGAAAAAATCCTTCCCTTGTGAAGGATGCCTCATCGGAAAACAACACTTCAGCAGGAAAAAGGGGATTTGTAGCACATTTTCCAAGGTACCACTGTGCGAAAGCAATACGAGGTTGAAGAAATTTCGAACACTTACTTTAATCCATGTACCTTTTGCTTCTTTTCATGTATTATTAAAACGATTTCTCACTTACGGTCTCCTTTCTTTTTATGGTGCTTCTGTGTACAACACCGCTTCAGGAAAGCATTTCCGACCCCACATTGCTATATGATTTCGAGTTGTCAGGATGTACCCTACCCCTCTTAGAAGTTCTGAAACGTTTAACTGAAACACCCTGTATATTACCCTTCTCCCTTCCAAACTAGCAGTGTTCCTGAACCTTTAAGGTATCCTCAGTAATACTGGCAAAAACTTTTGCATCACTTTTGTTTAAATGTATCCTGTCTCTACAAAACAGATTCCTTCTACCTACAAGTGCGGGCCAAGCTGATAGAAATTTCCCCCAAAGCCTTGCAGAGTCCTTCAAGGCTTGAGTTAATCCACAAGGCTTTCAGCATATAATCCCTCCTATCGTGCCTGGGCAGAATTGCAGACACATAGACATTGTGACCTAATTCGCGACATTTCTTCAGCATGGTCGTATATTTGTCTAACAAATCTTCAGATCGTGTATGCTTAATGCCATTTGTCCCCACATGAATAATAATATTCTCCCACCCCCGTAAAATCTGACAGTCTGTTGGTGACATCATTAATAGCTGCTCCCGGCAGACATACCCTGGTTCTAGTGCACCTATCCTTATTACAAAAACTATTTCCCGTTTCCCTGATAATAGAGTCTCCTAATAGAACTAAGTCCTTTTGAACCAGAGGTAGTAAGGATAAGAATATATTAGTAGACAAACTATATTGAAAGAGAATGAGAATAAAAGTAATAGAAATAAGAGCTAGAGAAAGGAAAAACGAGAGAGCGAGTAGATTAGTTGAAAACTTTCATTACCTTCTTCCCTCCATTAAAAGGGGGGAGAAGGGAATGAAAGTAAAGCAACGAAAGAGGGAATAATAAGTAGAAATTATTAAGACAAAAACAGTGAAAGAATAACGAGAGAAATTGATGAGTGAAGAAGGGGAAAAGATTAGTTAAGGACTCATTAGATGGAGAAACAGTGAAAGAGTACAAAAGAGAGGATGAGAATAGGAAGAGATTAGTAAGAAAACAATAGTGAAAACGAAAGATAATGGGAAAAGGGATGTACACTGACTGGACAGAAATCATGAGATACCTACCTAGTATCGGGTAGGCCCACCTTTCGCCCGGATAAGGGCAGTCACACTTTGAGTCCACTAGTTCACGAAAGCGTTCCACAAGTATTTCCATCCATGCTTGCTGCACCACGCTCCATAATTCCGTCGCATTCCTGGGTGGAGGATCTAAAACTCGAACGGACCTTTCCACAGCACCCCAAAGATGCGCCACAGTGTTCAGGTCCGGTGAACGGGGAAGCCATTCCATGGTGGTAAAATCTGCGGAATGCTCTTCGAACCATGTTCTAGTCACCCCGGATCTGTGGGGAGTAGCATTGTCCTGCTGGAAGAGTCCATTGCTCTGTGGGTGTATGTACGATGCCCATGAAGGGATGCAGATGGTCTGCAAAGATGGACACGTAACTTGGACTGTCCACAGATGCTTCTAGACGCCCAATTGTGTCAGTTGAACACGCCCCAGACAATTACCGACCGTCCACATGTCTGAACATTTCCTTGTTGACATGACGGTTGCATAGCTTCGTGCGTTTTCCACCAGATACTCACCCTCCCGTCCGCTCGAAATAACTGGAAACGGGACTCATCGGACCAGGAGACCCGTCTCCAATCATCTAAGGTCCAGTTCCAATGTTCCTTCGCTCAGTTGAGGTGTAGAGTGCTGTGTCGTGGTGTTAGCTATGGGACTCTGGTTGGTCGGTGGCTCCCATAACCTGTTGCGGCTAATGATCGCTTGATGGCCGTGGTGGAGACGTTTGTGGCACCGCCCTCGTTGAATTCGGCGGTGATTTGTGCCACCGTTGCTCTCCGGTTGGCTGAAACAATGCGAGACTGACCTCGACGGCCACGTTCTTCCAGCACCTGTTCTCGGCTCACAGTTCTGTCCACACTGAAATGTTATTCCGTAAATGGCTTATTCCCGATACACTCTTGATACTGTTGAACAGGGATAGTACAATTTCTGTACCTCCTCCGCGACAGAGTGACCCATGCGTGCGACATCACTATCATCCTTCTTTCAAAGTCGGTTAACTCACTACGGTTATCCATACCGGCATCGAATTACCGTCTACGTCACGGGTGGCCAACTTAATTTGCGATGCAATCTACTTTTTTCTTCAAAATGTGCCGCGATCTACCATCTCAAGAATTTCATTGCACGTGATTAAAACAGTGGCGGACTAAGGAAAAATCGGGCCCTAGGCAAGATTCTCATTTCTGGCCCCACCTAGGGATGCCACCTTGTAATGGAGGACACAGTTGAATGGATTAAAAAAGGTCTTCTATTACTAAATATAAAAATACAGGTCTTGTATTATGTTGAAAGCTAAAAAGAGTCATCGGCCTAACTAAATCTACCTAATCAATGTGCGACTAGCACTATCTAGTGAATCATCGTGTATACCGCGCCTGGCCGTCGCCACCGTAATAATATTATAAATATTCACCAGATAGCGCGGCGTGCACAGATGCTTTGATTGATCGGCGCGAAACAAGCGGAACATTATAAATTTATTTAAAATAAAATAATGAAAAAATGGAAAATTAAACACTTGCCTAGTGTGCCTAGGCCAAAGTCCGCCCTGGGTTATGAAGTTAATCAACACATATTGCAAAATGTTGTTCATAAATTTTAAAACTAGATACAATTCCGAATTCTTATTTTAAATTTATACGTGTTTAAATTTTTAATTTATGTGTAGTTTGTGTCATCTGCCAAGCTTTCAAAATCGGGGATATACTGTGATAAGGCCAACAGCTAAGAATCTTCTGTATGCAAGTCTTGAAGGCCGCCGGAGCCTAATGGTCAGGCTCGCGGGTGCATAATTACACGTTCCTTGAGTGACCGGGGTTCAAGCCCGTGACTGCTGAATACGGTGCTGTTTCTTGTATTCAATCCATCATGGGAACTCCTCTGACCGTTTGGTCGTCCCTGAGTATAAACAGAAAATTTATTTTATTTAAGAATAGAGAAATTTTTCATCTTCGTTTGTTTCAAATACGAAAAAGCCGATTCACATAGATATGTGGAACAAAACAGGAATTTAAAAGTTTACTGCATTTTTTTACATTTGCGTACGTTTCTCGGCAAACATATTTCCAAAAGTCTTTTTCTGATGATCTGGCCTTTAGGAAGATATCGTTTCGCAATGTAATAATTTCATTTTCAAGTAATATTTTCTCCATGTGAAAGATTTTTCACATAGAGAGAACTAAGACGACATAAAATGGATAAGAAATATATTGAACAATGTCTTCAATTGTTTTAAAATCACTGAATCTGGTTGCAAAATCTTCCACAACTTTCTTAATTTCAGAATATACCTACAAGTACCTGAATATACCTATTAAATTCAAAAACAGGGTATTTTTGCAAATGATCTTGTATATTTGCAAAATGATCGAATTGTTTTTCTTTGAAATTCTTAGCCATTGCCAAAAATTGATATGCAGAAATACTACTAATCACCCACATTTTTATTTTTTTCCTTTTAATTCCAAATTTCAGATCACTTAATTTACTGGTAAAATCTGCCAAAAAAAGCCAGATCACACAACCACTCCGTATATTGTAGCTGCTGATAATCATCTCCCCTTTGATCAACATTTTTTTTTAAATTTCATTCAGCAAATTTCGAAATCTCTGTAGAAACTTACTCCAACTCAGCCACATGACATCTGTGTGTAATATCAGATCTGGTTCTTTTTCATCGAGTTGCATTTTGAAAAGTCTCCTTTGAAGAGATTATCCTCTGATGGAATTCACGATTCTGAAAGCAATGTCCATAACACTTTTAGCATTTAATCTTTTGCTTGCTAACGCTTGTTGTTGGATGATACAGTGGTAACTCAAAAAATCTGGGAATTCAACATTCTTTTGGCACAATGCGATGAATTCGTTAAGATGCCCCGTCATTGCTTTAGCTCCATCTGTTGTTATTGATACGAGCTTAAATAGTGGTAATTTAATTTTTTCAATAAAATTTTTGAATGCGTTAAATATATCAAGACCTCTAGTTCTTTCTTTTAATGAAACTATACCCAGCAGTTCTTCTCTAGTGGCAGAATCATCGAAAACCATACCAGTAAAAACGAGAAATTGAGCTGTTGTCACTGACGTCTGTAAATTCATCTAGTTGTAAAAAAAGGCCACACAATTAGCAATATGCACACGCAATTATCCGCTCACATTTTTACTCAATTTTTCGATACATTGCATCACAGTATTTCAGAGATAATTGCAGATTTTGAAGAGCACTTTTAATTTCATTTTTGTTCTTAAAATTTTCAAAAAGAGAATCTGTTTTTTCTAAAAATGCGTCTTTGATGAATTGACCATCAGAAAACGGTTTGCATTTTTTTTGCAAGAAAAGATGACTCACTTTAAATGATGCTACAGTTGCTGCTTTAGATTGTAAATTACGTGTCACGGAGAAATTTTGTTGTGCGAATAATCTGGATTTAATTTAATTTATTTTTTCTGAGGTCACTATTCGGCGGAAAATCCGATTGGTTCGTTGAAGTGCCTTTCTAAATTTCATTTTTTGGGTATAGCCACAGAAGCATTGCAAATCAAACAACATTTTTCTTTTATCATTACAGAAAAGTATTCTAGTGCCCACTGTTGATGAAAATGATTTTTAAATCAAAGGGTATTAAATTAACCTTGTAAGTACTGTAGAGTTATTAATATTAAGTAATCTAAATAAGAAGTCTACACATACACTATGCTCTCCACAAAGTAACTGCGTGAATTTTCGCTAGACAAGCGTAGCGGCTGCGCGCGACGAGCAGTCACGTGTTCAACGGATTTGTAATAAGCGTATGCTGTCGGGCGCATAATAATACAGGTGACCTCGCTTAACGCTGATAATTCGTTCCGTAAAACAGCGCTAAGTGAATCCGCGCTAAGTGAGCGCCGTATTCCCATAAGGTAACATATGTATTTGTGAGTTGCGGTCGGTGCCATGGGATATTTCCTAATCAATAATAAACGGTACTGAAAAGATGCACAAATGTCGGTCAAAATATTTAATATTCAAATATTTGTACATAAAATATTCTGCATTACATACGTATATAACTATGTGGTAACTACTTACGTATCAAAATTAAACTTAAAATTCCAATTAAAATCATGAATTTAATTGTTCTAAATTGATTTAATTTAATTAATGAATTTAATTAATGAATTTAATCATGAAAAATGTGTCGATTTTGAGTTGAACTTTGACCCTCTTCCAAATAGATTAAAAGGGGTATTAATTTTAAATCCCCCGCAGCGTTACCACCCAACAATAGTCACCCGATCCTTCGCCGCTTTGAAACCTGGCATGTTTTTTCTTCTTTCAATATGAAACTTCTTTTTAGGCATTCGTTTCCACAAAAGTCCTGCTTCATATATACAAAAGGCCGCCGTAGCCTAGTGGTCAGGCGCGCGGGTGCATAAGTACACGTGCCTTTAGTGACCGGGGTTCAAGCCCGTGACTGCTGAATACGGTGCTGTTTCTTGTATTCCGTGTATCTTGTAAACTCCTCTGACCGTTTGGTCGTCCCGGAGTATAAACAGAAAATTTATTTATTTATTTATAAACTTGTTGAGAAGTATAACACGTAATATCCCTCTTCAATTATTTTAACAAGTTCTTTTTTGAAAGTTTTGGCTCCTTGATCTGTACTAGCGGCTTCTCCCTGGTTTTAAATCTATTCAACCAGCCCTTACTAGTTTTAAATGGTTCCACATTTTTTTTTTTTTTTAGGTGAGTTTTCTTCAGATCATCATATTGGCTAATCTCTCTCTCTTAATAATATTTAACTTAACTGAATACTGCATTGGATATTATCTTCAATAAAATTAGTTAAAGTCTTTCCATTTCAATCCTGATAGCCGACCTAGCCCTAGTTGCCTGCAGTAGAACATCTATCTTTCCCGCTGCTAAAATTAATTCTTTATTTTTTTTCATAATTGTTCTTACAGTTAAAGTTGCAAGTCCTAAATTATGGCACACATCCGCTTGTCTTTGACCGGAATCGATTCGCTTAAAAACGTCTAATTTAATTTCCAAATTCAGTCTTTTTCTTACATTTATAGTCTTCGTACTGCGCTCAGACGTTGTTGCTTTTTCATTCTTATCGGCCATCAGTGGCGGATTACCCATTAAGGCAATAAAGCACGTGCCTGGAGGCCCCAAGCCAAGCCAAGAACACTCTTATAGTGTTCTAAAATAGATTAATGTTTTCAGTAAACATCATAAAAACTTGATAAAATTTAAGCAAAAAATTAAAAAGTTCAAAATTTCATTTATTTGCCACCTAACTTTTATTTAATTTTTATTTATTTATTTATTTATTTTTTTTTTTGTTATTATTTTTTGGGTGGCCCCAAATATAGTTTGCCTAGGGTCCCCAACTATCCTTAATCCGCCACTGTCGGCCATCATTAACTCTTCGAAAATGTAACTGCGTTGGTTGCATTAATTATGATACAATGTTCAAGTAAACTGCCCGTTTCGCACGATGTCTAATACGGTACTGAGTGATGACTAGACTTCGGATAAATGCATATAACGCAAATATTACAAGCAATATACGTGATCATTTTTTAAAATGTTGATCTCGAAACTACGTAACAAGTCACTGTATTGCAATTAAGTTAGCGTGAAGAGAAAATTTCACTGAGCATGGGAAAATTTCTGAAGTCGGCGTGGGAAACGTTTTAATGCCGTTTTGCTATTCATTTTCAAGCTATCGACTCGATCAAATGAAAAGATTTCGTTAAATATGCCAAAAATGCAATCTGAAAAAGAGCGTTATTGTGATCTGTGACAGCGTTATAGTCAGATACGGGCTATAATATAAGAACAGCGTTATAGCGAATCAGCGTAAAGCGAACGGCTTTACGCTGGGTGTATAACGGGGGCCATCTATAATAACATTTAGATTTTGACTAATCTATTTTTTATATATATTTAAAATTCGTCGTGATCGACTGGTTGGCCACCTTGCAAACCTTAGCCGGAACGCGTCATATTCATGATAATCATACATTACGTGATCCCATGTTTCTTCAGCACCGCAGTGACACAGTGGATCATCTGGTCTACGTGAATGCAGTGTGCCTATGCGGTGGGTTCGTCCAAGAGGGGGTGACAGCTTCGCGTTGCCCAGGAACCAGGTATCCCATGAATTCCGTCCTTTCAGTGTAGATTAATGAATAATAGATATGGGGAGGGAGTACAAAAAATAGAAGGAAAATAAGGAGGAATAGCAAGAAAAAGAAAAGAAAAGACATGGAGTGAGAATGGTATAAAACATGTAATAACACATCCACCTCGTTTCTCCGCCCACAGTTCTGTCTGCAACAACATAAAAAAGTATATATATATATATATATATATATATATACGTTATCATTATATATATAATGATATAGTATCTACAGAAAATTGGATATTGTTACAAACGTACAATCTCAAGGGACCTTTTTAGGAACTAGTCGCTGAAATTTACGTAAAAAATAACAATATCAAGCTCGTGTATGTTAAAGAAATAGAGTGGAAAGAATATTAAATAAAGAATATCAATAACTTGATACTGAAGAATAACTTCTTCAATATAAGAACAACATTATTAAGCTTGTCTCTACTGTTAACAGATACAAACTTGATATTGTTATTTGTTATTATTTATACGTACAGTTTCAGCTATTGGTTCTTGAAAAAGACGTTGAGATTGTATGTTGTAGGGGGTGGAATTTAATGAATGACGATTATATATTTTCTTATTCTTTTATTGGTCTTATTTTTATTTCGTTTATTATTATTTTGTTTTGTTCCCTATTATGTGTTTGTCCACTTTATTCTTATTTCCCCCACTTACGCATCTGACTTTGCTTTACAGGAGAATTCCAGATTCGAGGGAGCTTCTCAATTAATTATAATTCCCTTCGGAAAGGCTGAGTGTTCAGGAATAACAACTCACAAATTAACAAACAACAAAGTTTATTTACATACTTATATATATATACAACATAATATACAATTGAATAAAAAACATGTAATATGCATACAAGGTTAAGTCAAGGATACCTTGCATATATTATTCTTATATTAACAATCAATATGCTATTTTCATCATTATAATCATTATAATCTGTGTTTCATCATTATAATCTGTGTTCTCGCCATTCTGTTACAATACACTGAAGACTAATCTTAACTTTCCTAAAGTCTCTATTTGTTATTAGTCTTTCACTTAGATCAACAATTCTCCATTAATACAAACACTATATTCAATTATCTATCCCTAGAACATTCAAGATTCTCACTATAAACTTTATTATCCTTCTAACATATTATAATCATTTGAACAACAATTTAGTATATTACTTATCTTTCGTTTCTCTCATTTTGAACAACAATTTAATCTATTACTTATCTTTCGTTTCTCCTGCATTTTACAATAACCTTTTTGAATTAATTAAACTCTGTTAGTATATATAATTTACTTAAGAGATAATTTATCAATCAATTTACTTCTAGTGCTATCCTTTTTTTCATTAATTAATCACTATACTTTTTCACTTACAGTACTTACTATTATCCTTTTTCTTTGGTTTGCTTTACGGGGCGGTTTCAACCTTCCATTTTTGGCTCTCTGAGGATCTCCTTCATCTGCTACACCTGAATTTGCTACAGGTAGTTTTTAGGAACTCTTTGCTGCATGGGACTGGCATTCATTCTCCACCTTATACGGGATACTTCTGTCTTTTCCATTCGTTGCTTCCTTCCTTCTCCTAGAGCTACTAATTTCGCATTTTCGCTCCTTTCTCTCGAGCTACTGATTCTGCGGATTTCGCTCCCTTTCTCTCCACCTTCTTAAACCTATCACAAGGAAAACTCATAGGGCATCTCACACTAACTCCTTCTCCTCTCCACTTTATTAAAACTTATCACAAGGAAAAACTTATAGGGTGCTACCCTCGTTTTAGCGCCCCACCTATTAAGAACTCTTTCAAGAAGAAAACTTCTCAGGGTGCTACCCTCTCTTTTCCCACCATGACCAAACACTCCACTGTTAACTGACACATATTTCCTACTACAACAGAACTCTCAACTGTCCATATTACTAACTCATTTTACTTATCTCGACGAAAATCTCGACTGCTGTGTCCGCTGACTATTTCATTTTCCCTAGCACCAACAAAACTCAACTTAGAATCCCACTAACTCGTTTTCCTAAACACCCACATAACTCAACTCGGGGATCTGTGTTTAACTCATCTTCGCAAAACACTCCCAAATGGCCCCGAGTGCCAAGCGAGTGATCTAGCGATTTACAAAGTGAATTTCAAAGCGTTTCTCTAAAGAAAATTTGTCAAAGAGATTTCCAAAGGCTTTACTTTCCAAGTTATTTAATTTCTGGCTCTTTTTAAATAAAGAAGGAAGCCTCCTATAAGAAAGGAAAGACACCTTTCTTTTGTATATATAACTACTTTTCTAACACACTAACTTCTTATCGCTTGGTCACTGGTGGCACCGCTCCTGCCTCCACGTGGCGGGGCCGGTAACCTGGGGGAAAAATCATCCCTCGGGGCTAAAAGGAGCAGAAATGGAAACTAATGAATTTCCACGTCTAGAGCCCAAGAGTGCTCAATATGAAAATCATGAAACCGACCATGACTTCTCTACTTCGAAGAGAATGAAAAAAGATGCAGGCAGACAGGAATCACCAGCCTTCCTGATTATCCATTCTCTGTCGGCTCAGCCTGTTAGCAAGCTTTCCCCTTTCATTATACAACGATGCCTGGAACATGCAGCAGCATCCCCAAAAATGGTGAAACGTTTTCAGTCCGGTGACTTGCTAATAGAGACTTCTCTCCCAAGACACTCTGAACAACTATTAAAACTCACCACTTTAAGCGGAATTCCAATAGAAGTCACTCCACATAACACCATGAATTCGTCAAAGGGAGTGATTACTGAGTGGGATCTACTGAACGTTTCTGAAGAAGAAATAGTACAGGAACTAAAGACACAAAATGTATCTCAAGCAAAAAGAATCATGATACGAAAAGATGGTATACCTTAGTCCCAACACGTAACATAATACTAACTTTCAATACACCGAATCTACCAGCATCAGTCAAAGCAGGTTACTTAAATTGCCATGTTCGACCCTTTATCCCAAATCCCCTAAGATGCTACAAACGCCAGAAATTTGGTCACTCCCAGACAGCATGCCGTGGCGTTTCAACATGTCCAAACTGTGGCTCCACAACTCATGCCCAGTCAGAATGCAAAGCACAAACTCCGCAGTGTCCTAATTGCAGGGGAAGCCATCCAGCATACTCTAAAGAATGTGATCTCTGGAAAATAGGCAAAAAAATACAAAAATATAAAACTGAAAATAAAGTCTCCTATCAAGAAGCTAAGAAACAAATTAAACTAATCATGCCAAATACCTCATATGCCGCGGCTATGCACTCTCATCAATCAGTAGCATGTCAGACGGAAGTGTCACTCTCTCCGGATAAATCGATCGCAGACTGGGCTCGATCAGTTCTATCTACCCAGCCTACATCAAAGCCAAACACAGTAGATCAAAGTATGAATACGCCTCTCTCAGTTCCAACCCAAATCATAACCCACGGTAAAGTAACAGAAAAACTGCAAAAATCGGATTCTGTTGAGGTTAATCGACCACCCTCAACAAGGATGGATACCGATGATATGACCATCCAAGACCTTTATCTTCTTCATAACACAGACGCAAGAACCACAATCAGATATCTGGAAACCATTGTGTATCCTACCTTTCTGTATGCCTCTGAAATATGGGCATCAGCAGTACCTTCTCTCATGAAGCCCATCTTCGCCAGTGAATACTGGATATTGAAGTGGGCAACCCACAAGCATCGACTCCCCCCTCAGCAGAGGACCACCAGCATGGCCGACCAACTCCAAATCCCGCGGCTGCCTCAAATAATCAGCATGAGGAGAACTGCGACCACAGTCAAAATGCTGGTTGGAAAAATCAATTCCCCTGACTTCTGGGATATATGCCAGTGGCATGTTCCACTTCCGTCCTTACGAGCCACCCCTCTTCTTCAGCTACAACGGAACAGGCTGAAGATCAGTGACAGATTCCTACCTGGACAAGTACTTCCGACAGTACAAGCCCTGCTAATGATCGGAGTTGACCTGCAGAAATTCGCTTCTGATCGCAATTACAGGCGCTCGTTGGCCGAACTTGTTCCCCTTTTGTTTGGCCCCTGATGTCGACTCATACCGATATCTCCATCTGCTATCTCCTATGAGGCGCATAACGGCACATCGCAGGCAAATCGACGAACTGTCTTCACAAGAAAATGCAATACCGAACATCAATTTGGCACTGTGAAATATTCTGACTTGTGTGAATATGCTTAAATATGTGCTTTGTACATATGAACGTGCACATACCTTGGTGCACTGTCTGCCTCACAACTATGTACATACTCATATCTATTGAATGGCTAATGCTACGTTTTTAATTGTTATGTAATCTTTTATGCTGCACATATTTTTATACTGTACATATTTTTATATTACCCTATATCATTGTCAAGCCCCTGGCCTCCTGGCTGTGGCGGGCACATTATTGTATCTTTACTGTACAATAAAGATTTTCTTCTTCTTGAATTACATGCAGATGGTGAAATGGAAGATAACAATGATTCAACACGCCCCAACTTTCCCAGAAAAGAAAAACCTAAGCTAGATCGTCACAAACAACCCATTTATAAAAAACAGTCAGATTCATCTTCCTCTTACAAATCCAAGTAATGGAACAGATCATCCAATGGAACTGTAGAGGCCTTCGCAGTAACATTGATGATGTCCATGAATTAATTCAACACTACAGACCTCTTGCAATGTGCTTGCAGGAAACAAATTTGACACCTCAGATATCAATCAAAGTCAAAAATTATACCATGTTCAGACAAGACAGAGCTGGCCCTAACAGTGATCATGGAGGAGTAGCAATACTCGTGGATTCAAGAATCCCCTCCAGACGCATCCATTTACATACCGCTTTAGAAGCTGTTGCCACTCGCGTTGTAAATTGTATTACACTGACACTAGTTTCAATCTATCTTCCGCCAAATCATCAATATACTATTCAGGAAATCGAAGATCTTATTTTGCAGTTACCATCTCCATTTTGTATACTAGGAAACTTTAATGCTCACCACCCAATATGGGGTTCCCCTATATCAGACAGACGAGGGAAGCTTATAGAAATGTTGATAGACAGGCTGAATTTAACTTTACTAAATACTGGCACTCCCACGTATATTCATCTCCCTACAGGTTCAACATCTGCAATAGACCTTTCCATTTGTTCCCCAATCCTCTTTCTAAGTATAGACTGGATAACTCTAAGTGATCCTTACAGCAGCGACCATTATCCGATAATCTGCAAAATTCAAACATCTTGTTCCTTCCCAACAGAAAATTCAATTAAATGGAAATTTTCAAGAGCTGATTGGACAAAATACAGAACGCACATATCATTTGATAACCACATTATTCAGTCCTCCCCCATCGACAGTGTTACTGAGCACATCACCAATCAAATTCTGACAGCCGCATCCGCTACCATTCCACAATATCAAGTAAGTAATAGACGAAAAGCAAATTACTGGTGGAATGAAGACTGTAATCATGCGAAAAAAGAGAAAAATAAAGCGTGGAACCTTTTCCGCAAATACCCAACCACCTCCAATCTCATTAGTTATAAACGTCTTAGAGCAAAAGCCCGTTTCATCAGACGTAAAGCGAAAAAAGAAAATTGGATTAAATTCGCCTCATTAGTAAATAAAAATACCGATACCAGATTAATCTGGAGAAAAATAAAATGTCTAAACAGCAAATTCCCTACTTTATCCACCCCACTACTGAACTGGAATGGACAGTAGCTTACTACTCCTACAGAAATAGCAAATGCACTGGGGATCGTATTTTCTCAGTTGTCCTCTTCTGCTGCCTATGATCAAACATTTCAAAAACTTAAAACGGTTACAGAGAAATCCAGACTAAATTTCACTGGAAATTCCGCTTTATATTATAATAAACCATTTACCATGCTTGAGCTGCAACAATCCCTTAACAACTCAAGAAACAGTGCTGCTGGCCCACAGATGGGATATATTATGTAATGCTGCGAAATTTGGATCAGAGCTCACTCTCCTTACTGCTCATATATTTCAATCGAATTTTTTTCCAACATACCTTCCCAAGTTCCTGGGGTCATTCTTATGTACTAGCAATTGCAAAGCCCGGTAACGATCATTCTGTTCCGCAAAATTACAGACCGATATCCCTTACCAGCTGTCTAAGCAAAACCCTCGAGAAAATGTTACATCGCCGTCTCACTTGGTTCCTGGAGTCCCAAAACTTGATTAAAAACAACCAATTTGGATTCCGGAAAAATCGATCTTCTTTGGATCTCATGATCAAAACTGAGACAAACATTAGAAATGCTTTCATCAAGAAGGAACATCTCGTCATGGTCTGTCTTGACGTTGAGAAAGCCTTTGACACTACATGGCGCTTCGGCCTCTTAAAAGATCTGCATTCCCTTGGCCTGAGAGGTAATTTACCATATTTTATTAAAAATTTTCTTCATCGGAGATCCTTTTAAGTTCGTTACCGGGGAACCCTCTCTAAGATCTTTACCCAAGAAGAAGGAATTCCGCAAGGTTCGGTTCTCAGTGCCACTTTATTTTCAATGAGAATGAACCATATAATTGAACTCATTCCGAAAACTGTAGATTCGTACCTTTTCGCAGATGATCTCTCAATATCCTGTCATTCTCAAAACATGCATTATATTGAACGCCAGCTACAAATATCAATTAATTGCATCCTGACATGGATGACACAAAATGGTTATAGACTGTCCAGCCAGAAATCTGCTGCCATACACTTCTGTAACAGACGCAATATGCATCCTGAGCCCGAGCTCCACTTGAATAACCATCCTCTTCCCATAGCTAATTGTATTCGTCTACTAGGATTATTTTTCGACACCAAGTTAAATTTCCAAAACCACGTTGAGTATCTCCGGACAAGCTGTCCAAAGAAACTGAACATACTCAGAGTTTTATCAGCGACAACATGGGGAGCAGATCGTTACACCCTTCTTCACCTATACAGAACGATAATTAGATCACGCCTGGACTACGGGGCGCCTGTTTTTGATTCTGCTAGGGAGAGTGTTTTATCTCGCCTCAATTCAATTCAACATTCAGCTCTTAGAACAGCATTAGGTGCGTTCAGAACATCTCCAGTGCAAAGTTTATATATTGAAGCCCATGAACCTCCTCTAAATATCAGGAGAAAGATGTTGCTGTTAAACTATGCAATCAAGATCCAAAGCCAGGTTACCCATCCTAATTGGTCAATACTTCATGATCCGCTGTATATGACCGTGTATAGAAACAAACCACAGACAGTTCGGCCTGCTGGTATTAGGCTAAAACATCTAACAGAAGATTGGGATATACACTTCGATAAAATCTTGCGAGATCCTATAGATCCTGACCCTCCATGGTCCGTCATCATGCCATGTTGTGACAAGTATTTCCATCAGTGGGGTAAGCACTCTATATCAGACTTTACCGTCCGACAGCTACACATTGAACATACTCAACATTATCCTGACTTCGCAAAAATATATACAGATGGTTCGAAGTCTGATAGTGGATCGGGTGCAGCAGTGGTACTCCCTGATACCATCATTTCTCAATCTCTTCCGACAGAGTGTAGCAGCTACACAACTGAATTATATGCCATCAAGCTTGCATTAGAAAATATCTTCCATATATCAATTCAAAAGAGCATAATATACACAGACTCGCAAGGTTCCGTATTAGCATTACAAAACAATTCCCCGCCTACTCACCCGTTATTAAAGCTCATCAAAACACATTTGATACGTCTTAGAGAGCATGAGCAAAAGGTTATCTTCTGCTGGATCCCAGGCCATAACGGAATACCAGGGAATGAAATTGCAGATGACGCTGCCAAAAATCCATCCAGCCCAGCCCCAACAAATTCGCTAGTACCCGTCACAGATTATAAAATGAAAATACAAAGAATATGTAATGATCAATGGACTCTTCAGTGGCAAACACAATCCCATAATAAACTACACCAAATAAAACCCTTACCAAAATTATGGGCTTCCAGCTCTATAGAAAACAGACAAGAAGAAGTAATTTTAGCCAGAGCCAGAATCGGCCATACTCATTTAACCCATCTGTTTCTTTTGTCAGGAAATGATCCTCCCCAGTGTAATCATTGTCATACACCACTCACAGTCAAACACATACTTCTGGACTGTACGCTATATAATAATGCTCGACTAATGTCTTTCAATTCTCTGTCAAATTTAAAGGAACCTTTGTCACTTAGCCATATCATAGGCGAAAATTCAAATCTTGCAGAATTCTTCTCCTTCCTAAAACGAATAGGATTGTATAACGGTATTTAACTGCTTCTAAATCAACAAACACAGACAGTATGCACCACTTCCATAAGTGCAATATGGCCTAAGTAGCCATTGCATTTTAAACCCAAACAACAACAACAACACTCCCAAATTCTCAACTCTGTGTCCCCTAACTCATTTCCATAAACACCCACATGAATCTCAACTCGGGGTATGACTCTGTTTTCCCCTGTTCACTCACTTTTTGTTCATCTCCTTTTCTGTACTGCCTACATATGTCAAATCCGCTCTAGTTTTCTGTTTAACCAATCTTACTCATTTTATCAACTTTCTCTCTCTTCTTATTCGCTAATTTTAATCTTTCTCACGCTGTCTATTTAGTGCTCTATCCAACTTCTTATTTTAAGAAATTTGTAAACTTTCTCAAGCTGTCAGTACCTTTGAAGTCAGCCGCTTATAGTTATACTGTAGCAGACTAATTTCCCACGATCTAAAAACTTGCCATCCCCGACAATCAGAGCCAGACTTCCATCTAATTCCCAGCACTTGTTTCGTTTTTACTGTCCAGGTGTAACCGATTAAAGAAATGTCCCGACAGCACATGGTCCACCGCGCTATTGTTTACCAGAGTTGACATCTTTTACTAATAGCCGTTGCTACGGGTTTCTAATGTTCTGGTTTGCCTGTGTGAGCTGAGAGTCGAAGTGTCCTTAGCTTGCTAATAGCTTTTCACTTACCGCTCCCCTTGTATAGACTTTGTCTAATTTAATCCCTTGGCTTGTAAGGTTCGCTCCCCCATATTGCCATATTATAAGTTTTACTTTAAATAAATCTCCCTCCTCCACAAAATATTATATTTGTAAGATTTTACATCTTACAATGTGAAACTATCAAATTTTTCTTAGATACTATATCATTTAGTAATATGTACCATATATGTATATACACTGTATATATATATTTCTCCACCTTGTCGCTGTGGGGGGGGCTTGCGTGTCCCGATGACCTGGAGAGCTAAGTCGGCGGTAGCTTAGCTACTGGTAGGGCCTCCCAAGCCGGATAGGTCAAAGGGTAGGGGGGGCCAAACTAAGAGAGATACCCTGGCCCTCCAGGCTGGGGGTTGCTGCAACGGGCTAGCTCCTCGTTCAGTGTAAAAAATACACAAATGCTAAACGACCTACAAGTGAAAATGAAAACGAACTCCACTTTCGGGAACGACTAGGCAAACGGAAAGGACTGTGATTTTGGGATGCTGGAATATTCAAGGCCTTTCAACTAAAAGAAACTTTCTTCCGGATGAACTGCAAAAATTCAAGTTAGACATCGTCGTGTTATCAGAGACCAAGAAAAAGGGATGTGGAGAGGAAATATAATGAGAGAATACTACCATTTTTGGAGTGGAGTCGATAACAGTGAAAGAGCAAGAGTTTCTATTGCTGTTAAAAAGAAATTGAGACACAACATCAAAAACTGGCCATTTATTAATGAAAGAATGATCTTATTGGAACTGAAAATGTATGGGAGAGAAATATGTATTTTGGGAATATATGCCCCAACTAATGACACCGCCGATACCTTGAAGAATGAATTTTGGGAGGATCTAAGAGAACTAATAGAAAAAATCCCGAAGAACAAAGAGATATTTCTAATGGGAGATTTCAATGCAAGAGTAGGAACTGAACAAAATAGCGAAGTTATTGGAAGATTTCGAGAGAAAGAGAGGAACGACAGCGGAGATAGACTACGCAATCTTTGTGAACAGTTCGACTTGAGAATAAACAACACATTTTTCAAACACAAGGATATCCATAAATATACTTGGTCACAGGAGACAAGACAAATTAGATCAGTTATAGATTACATTATTTCAAAACATTCAGGACATACAGGGTGTTTCAGTTAAACGTTTCAGAACTTCTAAGAGGGGTAGGGTACATCCTGACAACTCGAAATCATATAGCAATGTGGGGTCGGAAATGCTTTCCTGAAGCGGTGTTGTACACAGAAGCACCATAAAGAAAAGAGACCGTAAGTGAGAAATCGTTTTAATAATACATGAAAAGAAGCAAAAGGTACATGGATTAAAGTAAGTGTTCGAAGTTTCTTCCACGGGCTACAATGCACGCCTCACATCTCCGACGCATGGACATCCGAACATTCTGGAATACTCCAGGCGAATTTCGAATTTCTTCGGCAGCTACTGCGATTCTTGCAACCAGCTCCTCAGCATTGTCAACAGGGGTGTCGTAAACTAGTGATTTCATATGACCCCAGAAATAAAAATCAAGTGATAGGTCGGGTGACCGAGCAGGCCAACGCACGGGACCACCACGTCCGATCCACTGTTGACCAAATGTGACATCCAGGTAGTTACGAACATCTCCGCTATGGGCAGGGGCTCCATCGTGTTGGAACCACATTGTCTGTTGCGTCGATGCAGAAATCTGTTCATCTCTCAAAAGTTGTGGCAATACTTGCTGCAGAAAGATCAAGTAGATAGGTCCGGTTAGACGACACGGTAACAGGTAAGGTCTGATGAGGTGATCTCCCATAATACCGGCCCATACATTGACCGAAAATCGAATCTGTGCTGCACGACGTCGTATTGCATGCGGGTTCTCGACCGCCCAGATATGGTCGTTATGCGTGTTGAAAATTCCTTCCCTTGTGAAGGATGCCTCATCGGAAAACAACACTTCAGCAGGAAAAAGGGGATTTGTAGCACATTTTCCAAGGTACCACTGTGCGAAAGCAATACGAGGTGCATAATCCTCCGGTTGCTGTGTCTGGACACGCTGCGCGTGAAACGGATGCATGTCTTGTTCTCGGAGAATCCTCCAGACGCTGCAATGGGAAACCCCGACTGCGTTTGCTAGACTTCGTGTACTCGTTCTTGGATTCCCCTGTACATGCTGCAGCACATTCTGTTCGACGGCTGGAGTCCGTGCTGTTCTTACCCTGTCCCTGTCAGCTCTTTCAAATGAACCTCTCTCAGATGATGCTGGTGCAGTCTTGCAAAGAAATTATGACTGGGAATACGCCTCGTCGGATATCGTTCCGCGTACAAACGCTGTGCGGCTGGCCCACTACAATTTGCAGCCCCGTACGCCAAATGCATATCGGCTAACTCTGCGTTCGTGTAATCATCCATCCTACTAACTTGGCGTTCTTGTTCAAGAAATTCGAAATTCGCCTGGAGTATTCCAGAATGTTCGGATGTCCATGAGTCGGAGATGTGAGGCGTGCATTGTAGCCCGTGGAAGAAACTTCGAACACTTACTTTAATCCATGTACCTTTTGCTTCTTTTCATGTATTATTAAAACGATTTCTCACTTACGGTCTCTTTTCTTTATGGTGCTTCTGTGTACAACACCGCTTCAGGAAAGCATTTCCGACCCCACATTGCTATATGATTTCGAGTTGTCAGGATGTACCCTACCCCTCATAGAAGTTCTGAAACGTTTAACTGAAACACCCTGTATGTATTGAAAGATGTCAGAGTTTATAGAGGAGCTGAATGTGGATCTGACCATTTTCTTGTTAAAACAACACTGAGGTGGAACTGGATTAAGAAAATATGTGTGGACAACCAACAATGCAGGGAAGGAGAAATGCTACAAGTGGATCAATTTAACGTTGACCTACTCCAGGACGACAGTATTAGAAACAACTTCACCCAGAGACTGGATGCTGCAATTAACATAGAGATAAAAGGTAATACTGAAGAAATCTACGAATATTTAAAAAATACTGTTAAAAAATAGCTCATGAAATCCTAGGCAAAAAGAAGAGCCAAGGACCAAAAAAGACTTGGATTACAGAGAAAGTAAGAGCTGCTGTAGAGGAAAAGAAACTTGCATATCAGAAATGGCTGGATGATAGGAATGATGCATATAGGAACACTTATGTTGAAAAGAAGAAAATAGCCAATCGGTTGTTAGTAGAAGCGAAAAATGAAGAATGGGAAAGGAAATGCGCAACTATTAATAGCAAATTGGGCTTCAAGCAATCAGCGGAATCGTGGAAGGTCCTTAAAGATTTGAGAAAACAGAATAAACACAACGCTGGTTTGCAATTAATACCTTTGAAAGACTGAATGGAGTACTATGAAGGACTTTTAAAAGAAGACCGGGAAGAGTTCAAGACGATGGAGGATTTTGGTGTAGAAGACTCGGGCTTAAAAGTTTCTGTTAGGGAAGTGGAACTCCTGCTAAAGGAAGGAAGGAATGGCAAATCACCTGGACCTGGAGGAGTTTACATGGAACTTCTGAAATATGGAGGAAGAGGAGTGGCTGTTCTGATACAAAAACTGTTAAATAATATACTGAGAGGAGAAGAAATACCGAAAGAAATGATAACAGGATATATTACATCAATTTATAAGAAGGGCAATCGGAAAAGCTGTTCAAATTACAGAGGAATATGCGTCCTGAACCCGCTGCTAAAGATCCTTGGAAAATGGATCAGGAACCATTTAGAAGCCTGAATCGAGGTATCAGAAGAACAAAGTGGTTTTTCAGCCGGGAGGTCATGTATAGACCATATCTCAACAATACGACAGATCCTTGAAAAATGCCAATCAAAAGGAAAAAAAAAATCTTTGATTTTCATTGACCTTGAAAAGGCATATGACAGTGTTCCAAGAAAACTCTTATGGAAGCACTGAAAGAGGCAAATATTGATGGACAACTGATTAACATTATTAAGGCAATCTACAGGAATAATAGATGCAGAATTAAAGTGGGATCAGCTTTTTCACCTGAATTCCACACTTCAAAAGGCTTATTACAAGGTTTGTTGCATGTCCCGAACACTTTTCAAAATTTATATCGACATCTGCCTAAGATCCTGGTCAAAAAAATATAATAAAATGGGATTGCCGATTAATAAGAACACCTATATTCACAATTTACTTTTTGCAGATGATCAGGTGGTGATAGCAAAAGACTTAGAAGATGCAAAGTATGCATGTCGTCAATTGTTTGAGGAATATAAACAGCGGGGTCTAAAAATCAATTTTAGCAAGACTGAAATGGTGTCTTCAGGGCCAGGACACGTTCTAAATATTGCAGGTTTTAAAATCAAACAAGTCGATAAATTCAAATATTTGGGATCAGTCTTACAAAGTGATGGATCATCCCAAGCAGAGATCAATAAGAGAATTACAGACGGCAGAAAGGCTATCGGCATGTTAAACTGTGTTCTGTGGAGCAAAAATATCCTAAATAAAACAAAGAAACTTATATTTCAAACGATTGTACAAAGTCTTCTATTGTATGGAGCGGAAACCTGGACATTGAATAGGCGAGCGGAAAACAAATTGCTCTCCACAGAAATGGATTTTTGGAGACGCTCAGCATGAAGTTCTAGAAGAGACAGAAAACGGAATGAAGACACATAAGGGAAAAAATGGAAGTGAAAAAGACTATTATTGACACCATCAAAGAAAAGCGTCTAACATGGTATGGACATGTAAAACGGATGCAAGAAAACAGATATCCAACGGCTGTCCTAGAATGGATACCTCCTGGAAGAAGGAGAAGAGGAAGACTTCGGAGGACATGGATGGATGGAGTACGGGAGTGCATGACAGCCTGAGGCTTAACCGACCAAGACACCTTGAACCGCACTTTATGGCGGGAAAAAATTCCTAACAAGAAATAACTTGTAGGCTGAGGAAACCCATTGTAAATGGAAACACTCCTCTTGAAGAAGATATATATATATATTTATGTACATTTTTTATATTGTTGTTTTTTTACATGTACCATCCTCACTCCATCTCTTCTCTTGTCGCCGTCTTCTTGCTGTTTCTCTTTATCTTCCTTCTATTTTTGTGACTCCCTCCTGATATCTACTCCTCACTAACTGCACTCCTTTCCCTGTTTTCTTTGTCTTTCACTATTGTTTTCTTACTAATATCTTCCTATTCTCACTCCATGTTTTCTACCATTTTATTGTTTCTACACCTGAGTTCTTAACTAATCTCCTCCCTGTCTTAACTCGTTTCTCTCTTTTATTCTTTTACTGTTTTTGTCTTACTAATTTCTTCTTATTATTCCTCTCCTTTCCTTCACTTTCACTACTTCTCCTCCTCCCACCTTTTCAACCATTCTTCTCTCTCTCTCTCTCTCTCTCTCATCGTTCCCTTTCACTATTTTTGTATACTAATCTTTTCATATCCTTACTCCCTCCTTATTATCTATTTCTTTCCGCCCTTCCGTCTCTTTTCATTCCTCCGCTCTTAAAACTATTTATCATTATGCTAGTTGGGTTGTTCTGTCTACAGTAACCCTAATACATGAATATTAAGTTTGTCGTTTTCTTTCTTTTACGGGCCTGACGTAGCCCAGTGGTCAGGCCCGTAAAAGATTTGTTTTATTTAACAAATAAAAATAGATTGTCATATATCGCACAACGCTGATGTAATCATCAGTCAATCCCCGGAATTAAAGAAAACATGACAATTTAGAGCCTCTGTTTCTAACCTAAAGCACATGCCAAAGCAGAAAAAATGGCGAAATAGTGAGAATTTAATAAAATTAAGAATGTGGAATATAAAAGGTAAAGGCCAGAAGGAGATAAATATGGATGATGACACATAATGCAGGGCATGTACTGTAGTTGACTGGACAGAGGAAACTACCTTGTTCGTACATTTATTTTTGTTCCTCTGTCGAGTTTGGTTTGGTTTTGATTTTACTGGCGCAGAAACGACTGCGGTTATACTGCGCCAAGAAAAGCCTCTGTCGAGTAACCCTTAAACCACATGCTTGCCTTACGTGTCCTCGCCGATATTTACCTCCTTTTGGCCTTTACTTTTATATTTCAAATTCTTAATTTTATTAAATTCTCACTATTTCACCATTTTTTAAAATTGTATTTTGTATTGGCATGCGCGTTAGAAACATTAATTTCAGAAAATACATGTATTGTCGTCTTTTTTTTTTTTTTTTGCAATTCTGGTGGTTGACTCGTGATTACGAACTCAGGGTTTTGCGATATATGACAATATATTTATCTAGTTTTATTTTATTTTTTGTATATTTGTGCATATATAATAATTTCTTTCTTTCTTTTCTTCACTCTTACTCTTTTCTGTATTTCTTCGCTCACATAATATCAATTATATTCATTTATACTCTATAGCATAATGTTTACTCCTTTTGTCGCCGAATCAAGCCAAAACAAATTTTATTCTAGTAAAAATAATATACGAGCAATCGGAAACGTTTAAATACTGCCAATACTACATATTTATCGGAATTGTGTTGTTAAAAGAAATTGATTCCTGAGCTGTTTGTAAAGAAAATGAAATTTAGATTACTGATCAGTCACAAATCATTTTAAAATATACACTGCACCTTGAAAATAAAACTATTCATTTAAATGTAGTATATATTTTTTTTCTTTTCTGTTTTTTCAGAGTTCGCAAAACTTCCAGATGATTCTATTTTGCAATTATGTTCTGTAATAAATTATTAATATTTATTAAACTGAACATTCTTTAAATTTTCAGTTATTGTTTCACATATCAAATTATTAAATTTCGTTTTATTGTTTCACATATCAAATTATTAAATTTCGTTTTATTGTTTCACATATCATTCGCACTTTGTATTATTATTATATAATGATCATCAGAAGTGACAAGCTCAGTGACTGCGTATCCTTGACTGCTGAATGGAAGGCGCCATGCTGTCTACAACTACGAACCGCGTCATTATACTGTTCTTGCATGGTTCGCTAAATGAGCCAAATGTTTGTTTTTAAAAGCAGACTAGCTACTCTGACTGGAAAATTGCGTGCATTTTAATGACGATTTGTACAATTTGTTGTTCCAAATTATCGAATTGTAATCACAGATGTACTAAAGAGTTAAACGATACAATTAATAAAAATATAGGCAATTCCTTTTGAAGGCTGACCTTCGTGTTATCCATTCATTTACTTACCGCCAAGATGTGAACAGCTGCTGCTACAACGACCTCGCCTTTTTCCCCCCCTCCTTGTCTAACAACTCCTCAGAAAGGGGTTCCTTGGGATATTTGCTTCCTATTACAGAGACCACGCCCATCGCCCATCACGTCTTGTTCCGTGAAAAAGCAAGAAGGCGGTGTGGTCACGTTGGGTGATGGCCACAAACGCAAAAATTTATTGCAGAACTGATACCGTCCGCCCATTTTACGTAGAATATGCAGTGTGCAATAATCTTTGCGAAAGAAAGAAGCTGTACCCTTGGGCACTGATATATGTTCTCCAATTGAAACAGGTCGTTATCACGTTGCAAATATAACCCAAAGGTAAAGTATACATTAAAAAAAAAAAAAAAGTTCAGACTGCGAAAAAGAGACACAAGAGACCAAAGAATGGATGTTATTATTATTAGTATCATCGTTATTATTATTATTAAAAGCAGCAGTAGCTTTTCTTTTCCTTCTTTCCTTAATTTTTAGATGGGAGGGGCAAAATTGAGATAACTTTTGAACATTTTGTGAAAACGAGGCTGTAACTGACCGTCACTGTATATCGGTGGTAATTAATTCGAAACTGTGGTCCATATAAAGTTATGTAACGTAATACACTGACAAACATTTAAAGATGAGAGAAGGAGACAATAGATATCGGAATAAAACTGCAATACCGTTTGTGAATCGTTTAACAAATTTAGTGGATGAACAAGTCGATCATTTCAATTTGTACAACTCATAACAATTTCTTACAAGTTCAATTTTTAGGGTTGAGAAGTAGTTTCTGTTCTTAAATTTCATTAAAAATTTGTTTGATATTTTGACAGAATAAATTCTTATTGAAAATTAAACTTTCAGTATTTCAACTAATTTATCCTTAGCGCTGATTGAATTTCTAAATTGCGTATTTTGTCCTTGAATGTTATCCTTAATTAGAATATATAGGAAATTAAATTCTTCTTTATTCATCCGTAAGTGCATCTTAAAACGATTTTCATCTTCTTCTAAGTCCTGCAGTAAACGATGGAATTCGCCTTTTTCTGTTCTCTTCCAGTTTATGTCGAGTATCCATTGCGTATCCATTTCGAGTATTTGTCGAGTATCCATTTCTCGGCTATAAGAAAAGCATTTTCTAAATCTTCTTCGAAATCTGAAGAAGAGGATGAACTGTGGCAGGCGCCTCCGTAGCCAGGTGGGAAGGAGCAGCAGTGCGTAGCACACGCTTCTTGATTAGACCGGGGTTCGAGCCCGTCACCACCAAATACGGAGGATGCGGAAAGGTTAAGGAATGACCACCGCATATCCTGGAGCAATATGGCCTTAGTTGCTAATGCTCCTAAAAACCAAAAAAAACAAACAAAAATGAACTGTGGCAATTCATTTTACTTCAGCATTCCTCAGGGAATAACACATATACAGCAAACTTTACAGTAGGGTTGTCAGACGTACCCTATTTCGGTGTATAATACCCTTTTTTTGGAATTATAATAAATTTCCAAGATACCCCTTCTTTAAAATTTGAAATGGGGTATTTGAAAAAAGCAGAAATCATAAAACACCCTGTTTAGATGATTATTTAGGAAGAAAGAATTAACTGACGATAGTTGTTGAAATACACCCTTAAAGACTCAAAAAATGACATTCTATCCTATTTACAAAGAGGGTTATAGAATTTTTATATTATGCTTACTTTGTAACTTTTTACATTCTACTTGACTTCTTTTTTCATTGTAATGTTTTAAGTCTCGGGCAACAAACTCTTCTTTATTTAAAATCCTCAATATCGATTTGCTGTATATGTACTTTTGAAACCATTCCATAAAAATATTGAGACAAAATACCTCAAAAATACCACAGATATTTTGATAAAAATATTTAAATTCATACGAAGTACGTAATACAGAAAAAAATATATTAATTTTGTTTTTGCTTTGCCTCACTCAAATGCAATGGCTTGGCGAGTATTTAGCTCAATTCTTAACTTATGGAAAAAAGATAGAAATAAATTAGACCTGAAGAATGCTGAAGGAGAACTGTTGGTGAAAACCAATCACAATATGTCATGCAAAGAATTTTACGCATATGCACTAAAAAATAAAAAAAACTGTTAAAGAAAATTCGCTCAAATGAAAAGTATTGCTAGGTAAATATTTTCTTTTTGATAAAATAAATCAGGTTTATTGAATATGTATTGTAAACAGTTATGTAAAACATTTGATGTTAATATTTATAAAAGTTTCCTTTAGTGTTTATAACCCTTGCAATAAAATTTTCCGAATTAAACGAATAAAGCACAAGCTATAATTCAGTTAATTTTATTAAAATCTGACTAATTTTGCATTTTACGAACTTGTAAAAATCAACAAAATATAAAAATAAAATATTTGTTATTAAAATTGTTCGTTTTTTTTTTTTTAAAGATATAATGCGAGTACCCCAAAACAAGAAATGAATACCCCCAAACATAAGCATGAGTACACCGAGATCAAATTTTTAATCTGGTCACCCTACGTTAAAGTGATGCATCTGCTACGACCGATTTAACAGTTTACACCAAGCAGTGACATGACGAGAGTCCCGTGATGTGATAATAGTGTGTTTCCGCCTTAATTTGCCCCGTGATAAAGGAGACTTCTCCATACTGGATTCCTCCCAACAACAAACCTCCAACGTGGAAGAAAATACAGGCGCCACTAATTTGTCGATAAACACCGATAAGTTTCCATCTCTAGTTTCTTCACAGAAACAAAGCAAGATAAGGGCTCCTAAGGCTAAACTAGAACATCTTGAATTATCAAGTAAGATAACTATTTTTACGACTACAAATGTCATTACTGATTCTTCTCAAGTAAAACCTTTTAGTCCTGAACTTTAATTAGGACTGCTACTTCAACTGCCAGGAAAATTAAAATACCAAATGTCGGGACTGTCTTTACTTTCAGATCTTTCCCCTGTCGATGCACTTACTTTACTGCGAGAAGAAATTGAAACTTACCTATTAAACAACAATAGTAAGGTCACAAAAACTGCCATCAAAGCTATTCTTCATTCTTGGAGCGATCTTGAACTAGTTGTGAATGGCTTGATTGCAGAAAACGAAGCTCTTAAGATGAAAATTAAGATGCGGCAGATAAGAAGTGATGACTCAAAAACTATGCCCACACCTGCTCTCTCATATGCTTCTGTGCCACAATCTTCAACTTCTACAGAGTTAGTTGATACTTCTTTGAACATAGTTTCTCCTGAAAACTTATTTGAGGCTACTGCACAATACCTTGCAAAAATTTCTATTAACCAAACAGACAGTCTACAATCCACTAATGTCAAAACTACTTCAACCAGAAAACTACATTTATTACTCCAAAAGGCATTTGAGAGTTCTACTCTTACTATGAGCACTGATGTTAAAGAACGTGTAGTCAAAACCTTAAAGCAAGACTTGAAAGACGTCAAAGTTAAAGCTCTCCGTCTCATTAAAAACAAAGGCGTAATTTAAAAAAAAACTAATTCCCCTAAAGATTTGGATACCATCTCGTCCTCAAAAATCCTGTCTGATGTTGGAATCGCCCCTGAGATACCTAAGAAATTTAATCCAACCCTATTGGTATTCAATATTCAGTATTGATAATGATTTAACCAAGGAGGAAATACTTGATTTCTGCTTCAAAAGCCTGAAAGAATTTAATTTCACACGTGAAGAAATCTCACATGAGATCACTTTCCGATTTAATATTAGCTCCAAATCAAAGAATACTTCTAATTGGGTGTTTGATTTTACCCCACGTATTTTTTCAGATACAGTATTTCTACTTTAGACAGGTTATTTATTGGGTGGACTGCTTACCGTTTTAAGCCTTTCATTGTTGTGATGAAGTGCTATTGTTGTCTTGCTTTCGGACACACTTCAAGTACATATAAACAAGAAAGACCTTCTTGTAGACATTGTGGGAAACAAGGCCATATCTTTGCTGAGTCCCCCAGCAGGGAGCAACCGCCTGTCTGCATTAATTGCAAGAGGCACAACCGTGATGCTAATCATTCGGTCAGAGATATCAACTGTCCTGAATACATAAAGGCTCAAGAAACAGTAAGGCAACAAACAATTCCCTTCTAATATCACAGTCTCATCGAGTTCAAGCGCTTCCCAGCCAAATATCTCGATTGTCAACTTAAAATTTCTGCAAGCCAATGCTCACCATTCACGCACCCTCGCAGATGAGCTACGTCGTGTGTCTGAGGAGGAACTCATTGACATTCTTATTCTTCAATAACCATATCATAGTAAAGGATGAATTGTCGGATATCCTTGCTCTTCTCGGATTTTAAAACCAACTCATCCGGATCCTGAGGTAGCCATCGTAATATTTAATAAAAATGTTGACGTTTTACTTTTGTCCTGTTTAACATCACAGCATGCCATTTGCATTCAAGTCTTGATCCCTAATCACTCGACTTATGTTATCTCAATATATTGCCCTCCGTCATCTGATATAATTCCTCACTTACACTATGTCGATTCCTTATTCAGTTTATTAGGTCCTATTCCTCTATTAATTTTACTCGACTCAAACTCCAAGTCTGCATTGTGGCATAGTTCTATCACAGATGCTCGGGGATTACTGCTTGAGGATACCATCTTCTTCCATCAGCTTACTGTCTTGAATCAACCAAACCAGCCATGTACCTTTTCTAATTCCCTGAGTGGATCAAATATAGATATTTCTCTGGCCACAGCCCATATTGCTCCTTATATCACTGACTGGCACGCAGAAACTGACCTAACAACGAATGACCATCGCTCTGTCGTCTTCCTGCTGGGATCAACTCTTCCTCTTCAACAACCTCTTCGTAATCTCATACGTTACTCTCTTAGAAACATAAAATGGGATCGTTTTAATCTTTCCGTTCTCTCTGAATTGCCTGAAGACAACCTAGAAAATTTTAATTCTTTTACTGCCGAACAACTAGCATTGCACATTCAAAACATTATCATTACTGCAATTCAGAAATCTAAGCATAAAAAGAAGCTAAAAACTAACTGCACACCTTGGTGGAATAACGAACTTCCTTCTACTCGGAAACTTGTACACAAAGCCAGAAGAAATTTTCAGTGCAAACGGCGCACTTGGCCTCAAGAATAGGTTAACATTACATGATGAACACAAAACTCTCAAAATAAAATTGGTTTATGAAAGCAAATTGCAATTCTGGCACAATTTTGTCCATATATCGGGAATAATAATCCTCGGGGTGTCATTTATAAAATTGCTACATATAAAATAATCCTGGGTGACATTTTTAACTCCATTACCTCCAACAGTATGGAATCTCTTACATTAACAGAATCCATAAATGAATTTCTGACTGAATTTCAAAATGTGCAATAACCTGCATATGCAGATGACCTTGTCATTTTGGTGAATGGAAACTCAAGCTCTGATTTAGAACTCTTATTCCAATAAAGTACTCTTTGAACTATCATCTTGGTCCTATAAGAACAAATTGAAATTATCCCCAATCAAATCGAAGATTTTTAAACACAAATTATACTATGGCAGACCACGAGTTGTAAAACTTGACAATAAATCACTTCCACTTGTCCGAACCACCAAATTTTTAGGAGTCATAATCGACGACCGCTTTTCCTTTTCTGCACATATTCAACATCTGTCCGTCAAAGTTAAGAGTTTTACCGCAATGCTGCTCCAAATTACCAGACAAGACTGGGGATTGAACGCTAAAACCCTACATCTATTTTATAATGCTGCCATAATCCCAATTACAACCTATCCTGCCAATATTTGGTTTAAACGTACTGCACTTAAAACTGTACAAACTATGTTATCCACTATTCAACGTTGTTTTCTCCTTAGCCTACTTCACGTTTGCCGAACATTTTTTTTTTCCATTTATTAATTAAACACAATATACAGTCTCAAGATTATGTACATCAAAGTATATACATGATTCATATACAATATATATTTAGATATAATTAGATGCATTGTAAATATCATTAAACACGTGTGTGTGTGTGTGTGTGTGTGTGTGTGTGTGTGTGTGTGTGTGTGTGTGTGTGTGTGTGTGTTCTTTAATCAGGGTATCTCCCAGGCATAAGCCCAGATCTACCTTGAGAACTTGTGTATATGTAGTCTTTACAAAGCAGGCCTGGAAAAGTATGTTGAATTACCTGGGTCTGATTTTACTGTAGGGCAATTCACGCATGAAATCCCGCACCCCCTGGAGATAGTGCAATACCAGTGAGTGCCAGCAATCCCACTCCCCAGTTGCCCATGCTGAGGAGCCAGTAGGAAAAAAATAAAATAAAACAACACTAATAATAAATAGTCTGTATGGCACAACTATAAACTTCAAAAATCACAGTTCGACTGAATATTTCCTCATTTGCTGTTCCACATGCACTTGAACCTCCTAACCCAATAAAGGTACTGTTCAGCAAGTGTCCAACTATACACCATGGATAATAGAACCATTAGAGCACCAGACCCGACGCAATGAATCAGGTCCAGCACCCACCCCAGAATCTAGAAGGAGGTATTCAGTATCACTGCACAAAAGACAATTAACCAGAGCATCAGACCCAACACCATGAATCAGGTCCAGCACTCCAGCTGCTAGCCAGAGGTAGAAGCCAATAGTAGAGGTAGAACGCAACTTTCTCCAAAATCACAAAACCGACACAAGGAATCGGGTCCAATAAGAAACTCCATGAAGACAATCAAGTCACCAGGTTTGCCTCTCAAAGAAAGACTAATAAGAACAGTCCTTGCAAAAACAGCAGCTGAAAACTCCTGAAATGAATTAAAGCAGTCACGATTTGCAATAAGTAAATGTACTGTATCAAATGATAAGCCAGGAATATGTACCATCAAAGGCTGCCTTTGTTCTTCATACTCCCAACATAAAAAAATTACATGCATCCAAGCCTCCTGTTTGCCACATGTACAGAAAGGATCTGTCTCCAATCCTTTCTGATATAATTTGGCCCTAAGTGAGCCATGTTCTGTTAACAAATCCATTAATTTATTCCATATTCGTTGTTTTTCTTCTTTAATATTATTCTCCAAATCGATTGTGATATCCAGAAAAGTTAACATACCCTTTTTCAATTTGTACAAAAAACCTTAGTAGATAATAAATAAATCCAATGGCATGGTATCAACAATTACCTGTAGGACGTTTGTAGATGCTGTTCTAGGTACTTTCAGCAAGCCGACCGGGCTAGCCAGGTGGGTAAAGTGCCTGCCTGGCAAGCCAAAGGTCGCAGGTTCGAATCCCGCCTCGGGCTTGGATCAGAGTAAAAATGCAAAAACTTTGGGAGGTGCATTATGGCCACAGAAGCTGATGTGCTAATAAAAAGAAAAAAAATTTCAGTAAAGTTAATAACATAGAGCGCTGAAGCGATAAAAGTTCCGATCGAATCCTAGTTTTAGTTACCACAGAAAATCAAGCAATAGCCGCATATGCCACTATCTGGAGAAAAATAGTCTTATAATACAATGACAACACCCTCTTATTCAATCCCCACTCCTTACAAGAAATCATAGCAATGTAAAGTGTCTTACTTTTACATTCAGGTGTGAAACATGTGGCAAAAAGGAAAGTTTGTCACCTACAATTAATCCAAAATACTTAGTTTTAGCCACATAAGTAATCTGAACTCCACCTAAACGAACTCTTGGAGGTCTGCCATAATCAAACTGTTTCTTAAAAACCATAAAACAGGTCTTACTTGCAGAGATTTTTAATTTGTTCAATTTGGCCCACTGCATTCAATCATCTAAAACTGACTGTATTTTTTCTTCTAACATAAGTCTGGAGCGCCCAGAAACTCCAATCACAAGGTCATCAGCATACGCTATCTTAACAAACTCTGTACCCTCCTTAACAAGCCACCGATCTAAAACTGTCTGCACTGCTCAGAAAACTTCATATCTGACTGCACAATAACGCCCAGGTCTTTTTCATTCTCCACTACCCTCAATGCAGTACCACACAGTTTGTACATTTTTCTAGGGTTACTACTATCCATGTGCACTACTTTGCATTTCTCAATATTAAATTTCAGTTGCCACTTTTCAACCTGTCTGGCCAAATTTTCTAGATCCTGTTGTAGTAGCATACTGTCATTAAAAACCCTGCCAACCTTTTGTATCGTCTGCAAACTTCGACATTAAGTCTAATATAGCTTCATCAGTATCATTGATAAATATATATATAATTAATAGATAAATATACAAAACAAGAGTGGGTCCAACTCTAAACTTGGGGGACTTACTAATAACATTAGTCTACGAAAAACAGTGTCCATTGATTACCACTATCTGTCTTCTCCCACTCAACCATCCTTTTATCTATTGTAGCAACTTGCCATACACTCCAATTTGTACAGTAGTCTTCCATAATAAATATAAATGGAACAAGACATGATAGTATAAGAGCTTAAAATGATCTACTAAATATTGGTGTAGATACACCAGTTCTTAAACAAAAACTACATTTGTAGTGTAAAGGCATCGTTTTAGTTGTATCTCATATTGTAATTATCCTTCACGAGTTACCATGTATTGCACTACCTCGAATAACTAACCCTTCCCTATTAGCGAAGACTATTGTTACTTATTCTCGGTGAGCAACACCACCACCCAGACAGCACCGTTTCAAGGCTAGGTGGCCTTTCATCAGTGGGTGGGTGGGCAGGTGCCCTGCTATTGCAATCATTACAACCCAGTTGCGAAGTTAATTCCACAATATGAGAGATGCCAAAAGGTGTACGTGATAATACTGTGGAATTAACCATTGCAACTGTTTGTCATTATTGCAATACCAGGGTACCTGCCCACCTACGCCCGAAATAACTGGAAAGGACTCATTCGACCTCCTGTTCCTATGGTCCTTGGATGATTGGACATGGGTCAGGAGACCTGACCCATGTCCAATCATCCAAGGTGTAGTGCCCATGTTCTTTCGCCCAGTTGAGGCATGTAGTCCTGTGTGGTGGTGGTGTTAGCAATGGGACTCTGGTGTGTCGGCAGCTCTCCTAGCCTATTGTTGCTAATGGTCGTCTAATGATCTTAGTGGAGACGTTTCTGGCGCCTCCCTCATTGAAGTTGGCTGTGATTTGTGCCATTGTCCCTCTCCGGTTGGCTGAAACAATGCGAGACAGATGTCAACGGTCATGTTCATTCACCACCTTTCTCCATCCACAGCGCTGTCCACGATTAGATGTTATTCCGGAAATGGCGTATTCCCGATACACTCTTGATACTCTCGAACGGGGATAGTGCAATTTCTGTACCACCTTCGCGATAGAGCGACCCATGCATCGGGCACCCATTATCATCCTTCTTTAAAAGTCGGTTAACTCACGTTTATCCATACTGACATTGAATTTCCGTCAACGTGAATGCAGTGTACCTATACACCTGCCAAGCGGTGAGTTCGTCCACTAACGACGCTATCACTAGTGACAGCGTCGCATTGCTCAGAACCAGGTATACCACGAATTCTGTCCTTCAATGTATGACATACTGATTAATTATAACAGATATAAGCTAATTCTCTTAATTTTAGCAATCGATTCTGGCCTCGGTTTTCTTGTGATAAACATAATCAGAACTATGGTTCTTAGGTTCAAATTCCGATGCAACAATTTACAATTTGAAGAGCTCACATTTAGCGTTTTTAGTGTGGATTTTTGTAGGCTGTGCCAAGGTTTTCCAGGTATTAACTGATCGTGATATGTACTCAGGGTTGTAAATCTATACTCCAAACATAAACGGATCCTCAAGAGTAGGAGGGTGCGGCCCTCCTACTCTTGAGGATTCAGTTTCGAAAAAGACACGAAAAGTTTTTGAAATATTTTGCTACGGAGGACTGTGTTTTTTACACTTTCAGGGGCCCGGGGAATGTCAGAGGTGTATTAAACTCTGGCAGTAAGCTAGATGATTTTGTAATAACTCAGATCCAGTTATATTAAAGGAAGCAAATGAAGTAAGCAAACCCTTAGCCATAATCATTAGAGATTCCTTGGACTCGGGGGAAGTACCCACGGACTGGAGATGTGCAATGTGACCCAAATTCGTAGAGGATCGAAGGGTGACAAGTAATTACACACCTGTTAGTTTAACTTCTGTTCCGGGAAAATTACTGGAGGCACCGGTTAAAGAAGCAGTGCAAGATCAAAGATGTTGGTATTCGGAACAAATTTAAATATCTCTCGTCCTCCTCAAGTTAAAATCAATAATATTCGTCTTCCTTTTGTCACAGAAACTAAAACTCCTTGGAGTAACAGAAGACTGAAAGCTAAATTTTATGACACATGTTATAACTTGACAATTAAAATCAAGAACTTTGCTAGGAGCGTTAACAAGAATTTCAAGAGCTGAGTGGGGGTTCTCGAGAAGGACTAAAAATATATTATAATGCAGTATTTATCCCAATGGCCACCTACGCCTGGTTTCACAAGCATTGATTGTGAGAATTAGAAACAAGTTATATTCTTTGCAGAGAACAATTTTATTATCCATAATTTATGTCGTACAGTGTCGAACCCTGCCTTACAAGTCTTAGCTGGAGTTTTACTCTTAGACCTACATTTGATCTTTAAAGGATTGCCTTACAGGTTAAAGAAGCAAATCCTGACAGAGTTTATGGGAATCACTATTGACTGTCAGCAGGATATGAAGCGTGAAAAAAAGAGAACCTGGAATGAATTGTTGAATGAGTAGCAGACCACTGGGACACAACCTCTTTGGGATTCGTGTCAAGATGCTTCTTCCCGGAAGTGACTTTTCTTCAAGATAAAAAAAAAAAAAAAAAGTACATTCATGGCTTTCCATCGATCTGTACCCGTCTGACTTGATCACAGGACGCGGATCATTAAATCAGTGACTCTTCAGGTTCAAGTTGGCTACCACAGATTTATATCTTTGCAGTGAGACAGAGAGTTGGGATCATGTACTCTATTAGTATTAGTAACGGCCGCATGGTGCAAGAAAGCCTATGGCTTATGCTGCACCAGCCAAAAAAAAAAAAAAAAAAATCCGAACAAAACAATGATAAACACAAAAAAAAAAAATAAATAAAATTAATAAATAAAAAATAAATAAAAAGGAAATTAAACCTATCATCCTATGCGCTTCCCTTACCCGAAAGTACTATCCAGATGACCTTTGAATTTCCCCAAACTGTTGGCCTCTATCACACATGAAGGCAACTTATTCCAGTAATTTATAACTCGCTGGCTAAAGTAAAACTTCCTGCAGGCCAATCTAAACATTTCCCCCCGTAACTTGAATTTATGTCCCCTAGTTCTAGCATCATTTATAATCTTGAAAATTTTGTCCTCATTCACTTTACTGATGCCTCTCAGAGCCTTAAACACCTCAATCAAATCTCCTCTAAGGTGTCTAGTTTCGAAACTCTGTAACCCACATATTCGAAGTCTCTCTTCATAAGGACGCCCTTTTGCCGATCTCACCAGGCGAGTTACCCTTCTTTGCACCCTTTCAAGAAGCTCGATGTCTTTCTTTAGGTGCGGTCTCCACACTTGAACACAGTATTCCAAGTGTGGTCTAACATAAGCCTTATATAATGGGATTATCATGTCCCTATCTCTACTTGCAAAAGTTCGATAGATCATCGATAGGACACCATGGGCCTTCCTTGCAACCTGTTTACAATGCTCAGATAATTTCATGTCTGACCGTATCGTAACACCCAAGTCCCTTTCCTCCAGTACTGGGTTTAGTTGAACTCCACCAAGTGAATAAGTTTTTTTGGGATTACTGTTTCCCAGGTGTAATACCTTACACTTGGTTGGATTAAAGCACAGCTGCCATTTTTCTGACCATTCCTGAAGTCTATCTAGGTCTCTCTGAAGAAGCTCAGCTTGACAGTGATCATTAACTACTCTACCAATTTTAACATCATCTGCAAATTTAGACATCACGCCCTCTATCCCTTCATCAATGTCGTTTATGACAATTAAAAACAACAGTGGTCCTAATACTGATCCTTGGGGAACCCCACTTCTTACATCAACCCAATCTGAGGAATAGCCATTTATCACAACCCTCTGTCTCCTGCCCTGAAGCCATCCTTCTATCCATCTAAGGATTTTCCCAGTGATTCCAACCTGTTCCAGCTTATAAAGCAACCGCTCATGTGGGACTGAGTCAAAAGCTTTGCTGAAATCTAAATAAACAATGTCGAAATTATTCCCTAAATCCAGATCGTGAGTGACCCTTTCGAAATAGCGAACCAAATTTGTTAAACATGATTTTCCCTTTACAGAACCATCCTGAGTATCCTTGAGAATTTCAATTCGATCCAAATGATCCTGAATTCCCCCCTTGATCATTGCTTCCATGATTTTCCCTACTACTGAAGTCAGACTGACAGGTCGATAATTTCCAACTTCACTTTTAGAGCCACCCTTATATATGGGAGATACATTTGCACTTTTCCAATCCAAGGGAGTCTCCCCAGAGTCTAGTGATGCTCGCATTATTAGCCTCAATGGTTCAATGCACTCGCTTGCCGCCTCTCTTAAGATTATAGGGTATATTCCATCAACTCCAGGAGCCTTACTGGTCTGTAGGCTCGAAAGTTTTTTCATTAAATAATCTTGCGAAATTTCAATATCATTAATTACATATTTTTTAACTTCGCTCCCACAATTTCCCATTGCCACAAAAGGTTTTTCATTTGTAAATATCGATGCAAAATAACTGTTGAGTTCATCCTCAACGGCAGCTGGTGTATTTATTACTATCCCCTTTCCCTTACGTAAAGGTCCGATCTGGTTTGTCCTGCTCTTCATGGCATTTATATATGTGAAGAATTCTTTATCCCCTCTGTTTGCCAGTGATTTCTCATAAACTGCCTTTGCCTGTCGAACCTTTTCTGTGGCTCTATTACACATCACCTTGTAGCTGTTATAGGCTTCAGTACTTTTTATTGCTCTGTAACGTTTCCATGCCACCTTTTTCTGCTCAAGTAATGTGGCAACTTCACTATTCATCCAACTTGGAACCCTTCTCGTGGAGTATTTTTTAATGGTATATACGCATTCAAGGCATCTGTGATTAATGTTTTAAAAGCATACCACAGTTCAATTGTATTCATTCTCTGCGCGATATCTACCCAGTTAATAGAGGCCATGTAGTACCTTAAGGCATCGTAATTTCCTTTTCTGAAATTAAAACCCATTCCTTTGCCTTTTACTTCTGCTACCTCTCTCATCATCATCCACTGTAGAACTCCGTGATCACTTCCTGCTACTGGTTCCGCTACTGTCAGCCCTGTTATGTCATCTGATTCATGTGTGATGATGAGGTCTAGGATATTCTTTTCTCTAGTACTTTCCCTGACATGTTGATACAAATAACAGTCATCTAGTTGATTTAAAAATTTTGTTCCCCAGGTCGAGTTTCCTTCCCATTTACTCCAATCAATTAGAGGCAAATTGAAATCATCCATAATAAGGCATTGACGCTTACTTGCCCATTCCATTTGCATGTAGAGGCTTTTGTCATAATTTTCACAATCACCTGGTCTGTAGATTACTCCTACTCGCATTATACCTTTGTTTCCAACTATCTCACACCATACAGACTCTATACTAACATGTGAAATGTCTGAATCCCGGAAAGCTATCGTCGCACTCAGGCTGCTTCTGATAAGAAGCATTACCCCACCATCCCTTCTATCTAACCTATCCTTCCTAAATACATTATACAAGCCGTACTGAAACTCATCATCCCCAATTTCCGGGTGGCACCACGTCTCTGTAAGCCCCATTATGTCCGCGTTACTTGTTTTAACTAGCAGTTCCAATTCGCTCATTTTATTGACACTTCTAACGTTACTGTATAAACAATTAAGATTTACTGTTCCTGTATATTTAACAACCCTAACACAACCCTTGAAGTTTTTTAGGTTCTCTTCCCTGATATTAGCTACCCGCTCATGTGAAACGTCTTTGCCCCCAGAACATCTAGATAATACGTCCAGTTGGGGTAACAGATAAGAACTCTTAAGGTATGTGCAAGAGTTACGTTGACCAATATTATCAGATAAATGCGTGTCAGTATTACCCCCCCCCCCCTAACTAGCGGTTTCCCTGAACCTTTAAGGTATCCTCAATAATACTGGCAAAAACTTTTGCACCACCTTTGTTTAAGTGTATCCCGTCTCTACGAAACAGATTCCTTCTACCTACAAGTGTGGGCCATGCTGATAGAAATTTACCCCCTAAAGGCTTGCAGATTCCTTCAAGTCTTGAGTTAATCCACAAGGCTCTTAACATATAATCCCTCCTATCGTGTGTGGGCAGAATTGCAGACACTTAGACATTATGGCCTAGCTCGTGACATTTCCTCAGCATGGTCCTGTATTTTTCCAACAAATCGTCAGATCGTGTACGTTTAATATCGTTTGTCCCCACATGAATAATAATATTTTCTTTACCCCGTTTAAAATCTGACAATCTGTTGGTGACATCATCAATAGTTGCTCCCAGCAGACATACCCTGGTTCTGCTCCACCTATCTTTTTTACAAAAAATATTCCCCGTTTCCCTGACAATGAGTCTCCTAATAAAACAATGTCCTTTTTAACCAGAGTAGTTTGCACTTGGTTTTTCTGATTTGAGGCTCGAATCGGGTGTGCATCACTTGGTAGATTGCTGGAGTTTTGAGTCCCTGACGAGCTCCCAGATGCATTATTTTCGAGGGCAAGCACTCGTTCTTTCAGGGACTCAAATTGTTCCATCGGTGCACCAAATTGTAATTTAAGATCGGTGCACTCCTTACATCGATCACAAAGAAAAGAATCCCCAGGTGAGGTAGGATTAGTCACCAGGTCGACCTTGGAAAAGATTCCACAGGTTCCACAACGGATTAAATCATGACTCACCCGTAAATCGCCATCTGCTATTTCCGTGTGAGTCACGATACCCTGTGACGTGTTTAAGGCAGATCTCGTAACTACCATTATAAAATTAAATAAATATCAATGAAAGTAACTAAAAAATTATATCTATAATATTATTAAAATCAAACAGTTACAGGAAAACCTATAACAAAATAATCCAACAATATCTAAATAAATCAAATATTTAAAAGCACTATCCAAAAGTAAACTACATAACTGAGGAACCCTGTCTAAGCACGTCCGCTCACCTCGAATGCCAACGAGTTTATTTCAGGTTCCAGTTGGCTACCACAGATTTATATCTTTGCGGTGAGACAGAGAGTTGGGATCATGTACTCTATTCGTGTACTAATTACAAGGATCAGAGAAAAACTCTCACAAACTACCCCAGTGGCTCACATCTGGTGAGTATGGGCTTGGCACACCCAGGGTCCTGAGCTGGATTTCTTTCTTGGTGATTCCATTCTACTTCTCACTGTCTTTCTCTCTCAGGGTAACTCGGCAAATTTTTTTTTTTTTTTTAGCTAGTGCAGCATAAGCCTCAGGCTTCCTTGCACTATATGGCTAGTAGTAATAATAATAAATTATTGTGTTCTACAGCCTGGCCGCGAAACGTTGCTTATCCAGAATGCTGAGATTTTTCGGCCATTTCAAACTTTTGCCAGAGAAGTTTTTGAGAAAAGACGGCAGCTGGTTTCTACAGTTTCTTCTGGATAATCTGGGATCATCGCTACCTCATAATTGTTCTCGTGGTCTTGAAATGGGACCTCAATTAGGGCCTCATTTCATACTGATCGTAACCTCATTTGTCTTAATTTTGTATATAATGTATAACTGAACAAAAAAAAATTTTTTCCTTCCCCTCTGGCCCACCTTTTGGCTACATCAGGTGGGTCAGCGTCTCGAATTGGGACAGTACGAGCACTATTGGAACTGGTCCACCTTCCCGTGGTGTGGACGCGTACCCAGAATCATCTGTCCAGGTGACGGATGCTTCTGGGTAGCCAAGAGGCCAGAACACACACATACTACACAAAAACCTACGTCACACACATATCTGGCCCATTTGTAGTGATACTGTTCTTCACAGAGATACGAGGCAGAGTTGAACTGACGTTCTAGGAGCCGCCCTTTACATATACACACCTACACATATGGGTACAGTAACTGCAGAGTAACATACCAACTTGTGTGGTACTACAATGAGGGTGGTAAAGAATGAAAAGGACCTGGGTTAATTGTGAAGTCAGATATGAAGTAGACGGTCTGCAAGAGTAGCTCATGGTGTCTTTTCAATGATATACAGGAATTTTTCGAGCAGGGAAAGGGTTGTGATTATCCCCTTGTATAAGGCAGTGGTCAGGCCACACCTTGGGTACTGTATACAGGTCGGGAGGCCACATATTAAGAAGGATGTAGAGCTGCTGGAACAAGTACAGAGAAGAGCAACAAGATTAGTGAATGGAACAAAGAAAGGCTTAAGTTAGATTTTAGGATAGCAGGTGCCTAGTCTACAGTGGCTGGAGACCTGATTGAAGTGTATAAGGCTTTGAATGGTTTGAGCATGCTCAATGCTGATGGATTCTTCCTCTTGCCCAGATGCCTGAGGGGACCTAAATTCAAATTGAGGAAAGACAGTTACAGAATAGATGTGTGGAAATTTGCCTTTAGCCAGCGGGTAGTTGATTCTGGAACAAACTTCCATCTGCCATTGTAGAAGATGACAGCTTAAATAAATTCAAGGCAGAACTATACAAACATTTGGAGCAAATAGATGGGTGATATGGGAAGGGTTTTTTTTTTTTTACCTGATGCTGTATAAGCTTGCTTTCTTGCATCAAATGCCACTGCTAATGCTAATGTCAAGGAACTTAGTGGGGGGGGGGATGTTATATTTAATTCTAAATACTAGTCCTCTGTAGGTGGCATAGAGATCCAGAGGAAGAATTCCATCTATGACCTGGATGGTTGCTGTTCTGGAAACTCTAAGGCTTTCCAGTAGCATTATCCATTGGATGGAACTCAATCTGTCTTTCATCTTGACCAAGCCCGCCCCGTGAAACCAGGCACCGGCCACATATGTGGCGATCGGCAGGAAGACTGCTTATAGGAATATTTTAGTCTGAGAGCTTGTTGACTTTTTATTTGAGATGAGTGAGGTGTGGCAGGAAGCTCAGTTTGTGGTCAATAACCACTCTGTGAATGGCTGCTTCAATAGGCATGGGTAACCTGGTTCCAGAGATTCTAACCTGTAGTGGGTGCCTTATGTTTAGTTTGTGCTTAAAGAGCATCAGTTTGGTTTTACTTGGTTTAATGTGGAGTTTGAGCCTGGGTGGTGCTTTCGGCTTTTAGCTGAGGAGCAGTAACTGCTCTCAGCTCCCAGCACCCCAGGAGTTAGATGACACAGCTCTTAAGATGTTTAATTTCTTTTGACAGGCCGTCTAAGGTAGGCTAAGTGACTGGAAAAATTAAGTTTACTGCCATAGGAAAAACAGGGGCTGCAGATGCTCTGGCAGATGGAGAAACTGCAGCAGGAACCTGGCAATGGGTGAGGCTGTTGGCTCCTTTGGATACTGAATCTCGAGGTGTATCATCGGGACCTTGATCAATAACTAAGGGTTTGGCATGCCCCTCATCCTGTACTGGTTGTTCTGCACAAAGTGTGGCCCAAGCCACCTTCACATCCTTGCACTTCTTAGCTTTCTTTTTATTTTTTTTCTAGTGACAGATAGCCACTCTTCAGTGGGATCCTCCTCACTTCGGGAACTGGAGCTTTTTGCACTCATTTAATACATTTGTGACATCTCAGTAAGGAGTATATAGCCAAAAGATAATAACAGGAATTTGGGCTGTTATACTTTAGTCCTACAAAAATTTACCGATTTTTCCAAGAGATCCTACTGCAGCTGCCAGGGGGCACTGCAAATTTGCATATTAAAATTAATGTTAAGGGCCATAACTAATCTTAAATAAGCACAACTTAACACACAGCACAGTTAATTCACTATATAAAACAGTTCAAGCAATCAAATTAATAAATGTTACTCACTGCTAAACTCACTGCTTGTTCCGTTAATCGCCTTCAAATCTGAAGGTAACCACGACCCCACGTAAGGCTATTAACAGGGAGCTAGGATGACACTTTAACAACCACAAAAATAGGAATGTTTGACCCTATGTCACACTACAGTCGACAGAGTATCTTAATGCATATACATATATCGGAAAATTTTCAAATAAAAGGTTACCTGATGATAATCTGCATAATATAAGTTGAAAGATGAGAAGAACACTATTAGTTTACATTTCATAAGCGGGAAGAAACTATATAAATTTTTAAAAAGTTGAAGAGCATGCACCTTTCCTGTGTCAGAGACTACTGTTTTTGGCGAAGGTAAAGAAAGCCACCATGAGAACCAGGCTAACTTCGGGAAACTTAACGGGCAAATTCGTTTCCCGCTACCGCAATCTCTCCCTGCATTCTCATTTAGTCCTTTTGGTAGGACTAAAGTATAACAGCACAAATTTCTGTTATTAACTTTTGACTATATATTCCTTATTTTCATACTGAACGTCACAAATGTATTAAATGAGTGCAAGAAATTTACTTACGGGTGTACCCGTAAGTAAATTTCAGCCCACTCACGAGCTCCAATAATCTGCTTTTAATAATGAGAAAAAAAAACTGATCAATACAACGTTGACTTCTATTCCCACTACCGATAACACGTGTCATCTGTTTACCGAGAATAGGGCGAAACTGCGGTAGCGGGAAATGAGTTTGCCCGTTAAAAGTTTCCAGAAGTTTGCCATGGTTCTCATTTGGCCTTCTTTACCTTAACCCTGTTTTTACATAATATAATTATGCGATTTATTTTAAGAATTATATATACTTATTTAATACATGAAGCGGATGCATTTTTCCATAACCAAATATGTGAATTTGATGTGGTTGGTGTGGAAAGTGTTTCCTGTTTTACAGACTACGGCGTTTTTATAATAATATAAGTAAGCTATTTATTTTTACTTCATATATTAAATAATTATATATAATTATTTAATATATGAAGCAAATGCATTCCCCTGTACATGTCAACGCACACACTTTTCAAAAGGTGTATTAGTATTCAAAAACAAGCTTCGTTTGACTGTCATTTCTTGAAATCCTTTCGTATCGAAGTCGCGGCCTTTTGGAAGGTGTCAAAACCATATTGTCTGGAGTAAATTTCTTTGTACCTGGGGAAAAAAAAAAAAAAAAAAAAAAAAGTCTGTACTGCTTTCCATGCACAAAAATATATCAGATCAAACCGTCATACCCAAAAAAAGGCTAGAGATTTTACAAGTACAGTTTTAATAATAACAAAATAAGACGCATTCTGATGGTGTAAGATTATTCACGGTTGCTTTAACTTTTAGAGTTATATCCGTTGCCTCAGCAGCGTACTTTATTTTTATTTTAAATGTATTATTTCACACAATACAGAATAGTAAGTACTCAATTACGATACACTAGAGCACTGAAAAACATAATAAAATGTTAAAAACAGAAATATTCAAATCGAGGTAAAAATATATGTAAATACAAAACAGTCGCCCGTACAACACATATGTATATTAATATGGATGTTAATAAATGCAAATAAAGGCAATAATTTTTTAATATAAATACAAATTAATGAAATAAAAGAGCCTAAATCTAAAACATTAATTAAATTTAACAATTTAAAAAGTCTGAGACGACCATAATCTTTAGGAATAATAGGAGATAGGAGCAAGCCCCTTATTATTAAGAATTTTGTATAAAAAAGGAGGGCCAGCAGGGGTCATTCTTTTTAGAAAGTAGCCGCAAGCATTACCTATTGAAAAATCGATCTTTGTAAGAGCGAATTTCGCTATCTAAAGTGAACATTTGTTTGATAGCCACACGTTGGACTGTTTTCTAGAGAAAGGAGACAACAGTAGCATAATCACATAGGGATAGCACTAATGTAAGAAACCAGATAAAGGGAGAAGAGCCCAGAAGACAGAATGTGTGTCTTGACCAAACCTATCATTTGAAAACCTATGGGTGATATTTTTGATATGAGCAGAGAAATTACTGTTCAGTGTAAAGATCACTCCAAGAGCTCTGTAAGAATTAACTCTAGCTAATACGTATTGATAAAATAATCATATTTTGTAAAGCGGATGCGAGGATCAGAGAAATACATTACCAAAAATAAGTCTAAAGGATTTTTGAAAGATCAATAATGAGTGAAGTTGTTGACTACCCTATAAGATTTAAAATCATTAACGTAAATTAAAAACGTACTTCGGTGTTCTTTAAAAATAGGCAAGGTCATTGTCCTAAATGGACCTAAGGAGGATCTTTGACGGACTCCAGCGTTAATGGTGAACAAAGAGGACTGGATGCCATTGATTGAGACTGCATATTGCCGATGGTAAGTGGGTGTGAATCCACTTTAATAGGGGATCTCTGAAACCATTAAAAAAAGGTGTCCTGCATGAGAGCTTTGAGCTACCTAGTTGAATGCGTGGACTCTGAGTGGTATAAAACTACATCGAAACAGATTATCCAAAGTAGAATATTGGATATCACTTATTTACCAGGCCTAAATCTGTGTTGTTGAGGTTTAAGGCGATTTTTCACGAAAGCTGAAAGCTTATGAGAAACTATATGATCGAACTTAATATGCTGATAGGACGATAATTCTTGGTGGAGTTTGTTGGCATCTTTTTTTTTTTTTTTTTTTTTTTTTTTTTTGATGGAGGACAGTAAACCCGAGCTGATGAGTGGAGAGGTAAATTCTAGTGGTTAATGAGTGATTGAATAAGGGGAGAATGCAAGGAGTGAAAACACAAATGACTCTTTCCTAAAGTTTATGCGACTCAGTTAGGTCCATACCTTTCTTTAGATGTTTGATAGCAACAAGATCAGGCTCGTTAATTATGATCGTAGAAATAACTTCACTGCATATAAATCAAGAGAAATAAGAGATGCTGTCATGGCAAGATATTTGTGATTTTTGGCGCTCGCTGTTGGTGTTTTAATTTTTTACATCATCATCGTTCTACTGTTCCACGGGTCGACGTTAGAAGCCCCGCCACCACGTCCTATCCATGAGCTTCTCTCCTTCATTGATTTCGCTCCAATTTCTTCCTCTCTTAATGTTTTACAGTCAGGTCTTATTGCTTTCAACTTGACGAAGTCAGAAGTGGGTTTAATTTTAAGATATAGGGAGCAAAGCTTAGGTTTTGACTTTATTAAGTTGATAAAAAAAAAAAAAAAAAAAAAAAAGAGTAAAGTGCAGCCATTATCAACCCACTGCAGGATGGAAGCCTCCTCAACAATTCATGTTGAGGGAAATGGACCATAATCTGCCACGCTGGTCCAGTGCGGGTTGGCAGATCGACCGTATTCAGCATCAGGGGCTTGTACCCCGGTGTACTCAAAGAGCGTGTGCTACTGCACTCCCGCTCCTGACCACTTGGCTACGGAGGCCCTTGATTATTAAGTTGATAAGCAGTTTGTTAAACTAAAAAGTAATTTTAGGTTTTCAAGTATGCTGCAAGGAATGTGACAATGCACAATATTACAAAGATCACCAAAGAAAGATTGACATAACTGGTATCAGATTATTCGCTTAAAGGAGAAGAGGAGAGCATTAATTATAATAATCCATTTGGAATTATAACTAGTATCTGAAGAAGCTATTTGATTACTGAAAAGGTTTATAAAGAGCTTTGTCACGGGCAGAATAACTTTTGGTTTTTGGCTTAGTTAGCTCGTTAGAAAATACTAAGACACAAATAAGTGAAAAGCAATGCTGGTGCAAATTGAATTTTTCCATCACGCTGACTGGATGGAAGTCGATTCCTGTAAGTAAGGATCTTTAAGCTTGGGAGTATGTATATATATATATACATATGTATGGATATACATTCCCTATACATATTTATATATACTTTGTATAATATAGTATATACATATTTATATATACTTTGTATAATATAGTATATACATATTTATATATACTTTGTATATACAGGGTGATTCACTACCAGTGCGACAAACTTGCACAAGGTGTAGGGGGCACAAAGACGAATCGGAATCACATAGCATTGCAGGGTCCGAAATGCCTTCGTCATGCGGTAGTGGACGTTGAACGGGAGGTCGCGTGAACAGCGATCCCGCTGGAAGTCAGCATTTGCGAACCGGTTCCCGAGGCAGTAGGATGGACGAGTATTCAAACGTTGAACTGGCCGACATGCACTTCGCGTATGGAGCTGCGGGCTGTAACGGGCGCGCCGCTCTGCGCTTGTACCAGGAACGTTTCACGCACAGCCGTGCTCCTCATCATACGATTTTCGCAAGTGTGCACAGAAAGTTACGTGAGACTGGTTGTTTCACGAGAGGTACCATGAACCGAGAGCGAACGACGAGGACACCAGACAATGAGGAGAATGTCCTATGTCTTGCAGAAGGCAGTACGAGTACTCGAGCTATAGACCAACGATTGGGTATTTCCCAATCCACTGTATGGAGGATACTGTCAACAAACCAAATGAGTTCATACCATCTGCAACGCGTCCAATCATTAGAGCCTGCGGATTATCCACTCCGGAGGACTTTTGCTACTTGGTTTCTTCAACAGAAACGGTTCGCAAATGCTGACTTCCAGCGGGATCGCTGTTCACGCGACTTCCAGTTCAACGTCCTCTACCGCATGACGAAGGCATTTCGGACTCTGCAATGCTATGTGATTCCGATTCGTCTTTGTGCCCCTACACCTCCTGCATGTTTGTCGCGCTGGTAGTGAATCACCCTGTATACATATATATATGTATATATATATATATTCTTGTTTATACTCCAGCACAACCACCAGGTCAGTGGAGTTTACAATAAATCATCAATACAAAAGTTAATCGTATTTAACAGTCACAGCTTGAACCCAGCTCCACTGAAACAGCACGTGCTACTGCATTCGTACTCCTGACCACCCGGCCTTATTAGATAATATGGCAATTGACAATGTGCTTACTAAAAGAGTACATAGTTATTATTTCTCTTTTTTCCACTATGTTTAATGAATCACCATATTAATTTTTTTATTATTTTATTGCTGTTGGCAAGTTTCGACACACTCAGTGAAGTGCACTTTACTGAGGTAGCATTCTTGATATTTTTGTATACGTTGCACTAAGAGTAATGATCTTAAGAGTAATGCAGATTTACTTATCAAGTACAGGCACTGGTGAGCTGTGAATATTTTAACAATGGGCTCGCAGTTTTTCCGACTTTCTTCCGAGTAAATTTGATCGGTCACAGAAGTGACGTCATCAGCGGCTTCCACTAGAGGCGCTTCCCACGCTCGCAGTACTAGTATGATTAGAGCGCATGGCGCATTTTTCGTGACCGGTATGATATCTCGACCCAGGGGTTAGGGGGTGGACAGATGCGGCTTATTAATCCCCCCTAACCATGCATATAAGTGAATGTGTAAAACGTTTCTAGGTCTATCAAAAAAAAAAAACTTAAAACCCTCGTTGTCATGCCTTACCTTACGATGATAACTGAATACGACAGTGTCTGGAGTTTTAACTCTTTAGAATTTTTGAATAGTATGACGTCACAATCATGCTTCCTGAAGTTACTACTGCAGTACGTATGATTACAACAATACAAATATTTGTAACCACTTTCTTTTTTTTTTTTCGTCTCGCATTTTCGTTACATTCCATTGTTAGGTTCCCCTAACAGCTGCGTATATCGCTTCAAATACACGATCGGGTACATCAATCGGTGCTGTTTTACAGAGATATTTATAGACGTTGCACTTGCAAGTATATATCTCTTACTATTGTTATCATAAATCCATTGTATCTTGTCTTCCAGAAATTATGAAAATCTGTGAATGATCAATAAAAAAAGCTCTTTTATTTCGTAATCAATATAGACAAATCAAAATTTCTAAAAGAAACGCGAAGGATGTTTCGCATAAACCATCTACCGCGTGTGCTCTGCACACGCGCAACTTTTTTATTGGTCTTTTTTTTTAACAACTAGGGAAATATAATGGATACATTTTTTTCGCGTTAAAATTTTAATAATGCGAATAAAAATTAACATGAAATATTTCCCACATCACAAATAACATAAAAACTGTCACAAAACATTGCACAATATAAAAACAAACTTTCAAGAAAAAATACACAAAAAATCACAGATTTCATGAAAAAAAATTATTTCACAAATATTCAAGAAAAAATTATTCTAAAAATTGCCAATTTACTTCTTTATTAATATTTGTTGTCGATCTTCTGCTTTGTTCAATAGCTGAGGGATGATTACAGAGGAATGATTTGACCTAACGATCCGGATAAAATTGAAGGAATGGTTTGCCATTTAGATGTATGGTCATCATAATCTGCAACGCGTTCATTTGTCACAATATTATTCATTACGCTGAAAGCTCAATCAGCTTCAGCACTGCTAATCGCAATGGTTTCAAAGGGCTTTCTTAATTGAAAATAGAACTTCACTCGATTTTAAAGATAAACTGTCTTCGACAAAATCTCTAAAATCATTAATTTTTATTTCATATTTTATCAGAAAACTTAAATTTCTTATTCGGTTTTCACTGTCTTGTTACCAAGGCGAAAGTTTTTTTTCACATTCCATGATTTTGGGTAGTACATGTTTAAAATTTCTTTCAACATTATCGTAATTTTCTTTATTTTTTAATTTAAAATCACCCTGTTGCATTAATAACTTATCCTTTAAGGATAAAATACAGTAATGCATTTAATAACTTGGCAGGAGGTAATTTTTTTTTTTTTACTTTCGATTTTGATTTCTTCAAGTTCTTTCAACTTCAACATGCTCTCAACTTTAGCTTCATAATTTCCTTCAGAAATTTTCAAATTAGCAATTGCATTGACAGTTCGAATAATTAATTTATCTGCTTTTACCATAGTGATTCTGTAAAGCTTCTGAAAGGTAAGAGAGCTCTTGCAGGATATGGATCATTAGTGCTAAATGGTTAAGAAATTCCAGATTAAAAGTCGGATTAATAATCCCGAATATTTAACTTCTGAATCAAAATGTTTGCACAAAGCGGATAATTCTTTCAACCCGCAATAGCTGTCCGCGAGCTACATCGCGACCCGAACGTACGACCGATCTTTATAGTTTCCACATCAAGTTCTTTAGCAATCATCGTTAATTCGCGCTAGTTTTTTGGAGATTGGTAATACAATTTTTTTTTTTTTTAATTATTGCCTGTATGCCATTATATTTTAGAACATTTTCTACACAGTGAAAGGCTCGACAAAGTTTCAAAATCTGCCAACATTTCATCTTCGCAAAGTTTATACAGGGTGGCCACTGAAAGACTTGAAAAAGTCATAACTTGTTCATTTTTAATCTTTTTTATTTTCTTTTTTTACAGGTTATAGTGTCACCTCTCAATCTCTGTGTGTGTGGTTGCTCGCTACCTACTTGTTTAGGCTTTCCCATTTATTCACGCTCTTTTCGCCTTTGCGAGCTTTAGAGGTATGGCTGTAACAGAACTAGTTTCTCTTACAGCCATACTAGCACTTTTTTGTTCTAAGTGTAGTTAAGTCGATTTTGGTTCTTTTTCCTTTGGTTAATTATCTCATTACGATCATCATATTCGCCTATCTAATTCTGCTCTCTTCTAGTGGTTTTATGTGTAGGACAAAGTTTCTTATACCCTCAAGATGCAGAGGGAGATTGTTTCTTTCTCTCTCTCCATCCCGAAGTTTGAACTTTAGCGTTGTAATTATCAGGTAATTAGGTAATTTAATTATTTGACCCAGCAGTTACCTCCTAATCATGCTTTAACATTTAGATCTACTACTTTTGTGGTTGAATGTGCGGTTTTGGCAGTAAAAGAAGAAACCTGAATGACACAGAAACATAACGGGGTTTAATATAACAAGAGAGAATTTTACATACTTCACTCAAAAGATATGCTAAGTCATTTCGCTAATTAGATATTTCATTAATAAGGTATTTCATCAAAATATTCCATTAAACATGTTAATCGAAACAAGTCCAGCATTTATAAGATGAAGCTTTTTAACTTTAAGGTTTTTCATCTTCAGTTCCAGTAGTTAACTTTCAATAGGTTCAGGTTTAGAAATTAGAAAGGAAACATTTTAATGGTACCATGATTACTATCATTTTTGCACTTCATATTCATATCATTTTAACTTACCAGCTCTAGAGATCACACTGAGTTGATCAGTCTACGGCTCTCCTCGGTCGGCTCGGCACAACAACGGTCAGCTTCTGGCTGCGCTCTTGGGTCCTTCCTTTAGTGTCTTCTTCGTTCCTCCCCGTCCGTCTCCTTTCTCCTTGCAAGGGTCTGCTTTTTTATGTCCCAAGCCTGCCCACACTGTTTATACAAAACTTTTTTCTCATTGGCGAGAGCCAAGTCTTAAGATGCTCGATGGTGCGTCATGGAAAAGCACTGGGTTCAAAGAGGTATATACCCACACAAATATCACTGCTTCTTATCCTTTCCCTTTGCCCTAATTTGCATCTTAAAGTGAACGCGTCCATCCGGTGTTTACAAAAATCTTCCACTTTACACTTGTAAGTGGCTAACTGATATAGCTGTTGTTGGCTAACAACTGTAGGCCTCTTTAACACGTGTTTATTACAGTTATAGCGACTAATCTTTGCCATTTTATTTAGAAAAATATACGCTTTTACTTGAGGATTTTTACTCTGCCTTGAACTTTTCATTTGGTACTTAAAGTAATATTATATCGAAGCTTTTGAGAGGGATCTAGCTAGGACAGGTACAGAAAATTAAGTCGTTGATCTTACTGTAAGTTTGAAACATAGGAAAGGGCAGAATTAGCGCTATAACATAGAGCATCCTTTGGAGATTAAAATGGCTACGTATGATGTCCAGCAACGAGTAAAACTCGTGGGGTTTTTATATTCGAGTGAAAGATCAATTACGATCAATTATTGAAACTCAGAGAAAATACCGGCAACATTTTAAAGTCCTCCTAGCGATAACATGATTCGGAACCTAATCGCCCGGTTTGAAAGAAATGGATCAGTTGGCGATCTTCCAGGAAGAGGTCCTAAGCGCACTGACGCAGCGGTGGAAGCTGTACGGCAGTGTCCTTGAGTATCCATCTGCCTCTACCCATCGTCGCTCTACTCAACTAGGCATCGCCAGAACATCGCTTCAGAAGATTCTGAAAGGGTGGTCAGTCTTTCAGTGGCCACATTTTAATCTCCAAGGGATGCTCTGTAACCTGTAAAAAAAAGAAAATAAAAAAGGTTAAAAATGAGCAAGTTATGACTTTTTCAAACCCTTCAGTCTTTCAGTGGCCACCCTATATAATAACTTAGTTGCCTCAACCGCTCCCCCCCTCTATTTGCAACTGTCACTTCTTTGAATACTATGCAAAAAGTCGGAATCACACGGATATTCATCTACTGTGACCATGTAAACATAGACGGAGAAATTAAGTGGAAGGCATAGATCACTCACTTCTCCGAAAAACATATGCCCGTTTGTCGGAGTAAAGGGAACCACAACACAGGTTGACCAGAGGCTATTATCAATGTCGGGAATCTTCTTAATCCTCTGACTGGCTATGGAAAGCATATTGAATAGCGCGACTTCTCTGTATGTGACTGCATAGGTTTTACGGACACCAATAACATTGAGAAACGGTAATCCCTTTCACCCTTAATTCGCACTTTCTAATTACCTAAATTGCCTAAAGGCCAGAGGTGAGAACAATGCATACAAAGTTGGCTCTCCTAATCCGTTCGTTACATGGAAATTTTCTTCGTTCAATGGAAACTATTTTAAATGTAATTACCAAGGGGGAGTTAGTTATTTGGTTTTTAGGAGCATTAGCAACTAAGGCCATATTGCTCCGGGATATGCGGTGGTCATTCCCTGACCTTTCCGCATCCTCCGTATTTGGTGGTGACGGGCTCGAACCCCGGTCTAATCAAGAAGCGTGTGCTACGCACTGCTACTCCTTCTCACCTGGCTACGGAGGCGCTACCAAGGGGGGAGGGGGAATAAAAAAAAATTCGCTATAAGGAAGTTCGTTAAACAGAGGTCCGACTGTAATTAAACCAAAAAAGAAGCAATTTTAAAATACATAGGCAATGGGACCGCTCGCCCCACCGTAGTTTCGGCTCTGGATACTCAATAATTGCATTCAGGATTTCATTTGTAAAATAAATGATCGTTTCAACAATGCAATGGGCTCGCAAATTTTCAAAAAAAAATTAACAATGGGCTCTCGCGGGCCCACTATACCTCACCACTGAGTACAAGTCAATGTTTAAAAAAAGTCACGAGTTAGGGTTAAATTTGAAAGTGTCTGCAATTCTGCCCAGACATGATAGGAGAGATTATACGATGAGAGCCTTGTCAATCAATTTGGCCCTGGAAAGATTGTGCAATGTGCATGGAGTAGAATTTTTTCAGTGTGGTCTGTGCTTGCCAACAGGAGAGACTGCTTATACAGGGATGCGATACACTTAAATAGAAAGGGTGCAAGAATATTTGCTGATGCTGTAGAGGCAGTGTTAGATGAGTTGGAAAACTGCTAGTTTTGGAGGATTAACAGTAGCCGCAGGCAGAGGCAAAAGTGATTCTTGGACTGCTTCTATTGCCATGAGCAGCAGCCTAGAGAGCAGGTTGCTGGGGATTTCAAGAGCTGCTGGGAGTCATCATGGAAAAGTAAATACATGGGCTGTGTTAGGGTAACTAAGAGTAAGAACAGGTGCATGTATACTTGCATGTACACCAATGCGAGAAGTATAGTAAATGAATTTGAAGTGCTGATCAAGACAGCACTTCAAACTGTGTGACACGATGTTTCGCAGTGCAGAATTGGAATTCTCACTGCGAGACATGGTGTCACGCAGATATAAGCAGTGCAGAATTGGAATTCAGGCAGTACAATGTGTACAGAAAGGGTAGGAAGGGAGGAGGGACTATGCTGTTAGTTAAGAAACAAAATCTAATGAAGTGCATCCAGTTGATATCGGTGGACAGTGGAATGTTGAGTCAGCTTGTTGTGACATAAGCACTGGGAAAGGGAAAATGAGAGTAGGAGTGTATTAATAGGCCTAATGACTCTGATGAGTACAACCAACAATTGGGCAGAAAAATAGTGGTCCAGTAAATCAGAATGTCTTGCAATGGAGGATTTTAACTTTCAGCCATTGACTGGAACTTGTGGCTTGATCACTCGCACGCTAGCAAGACTTTTGTGGAATTACTAGAGGATTGTTTTCTACAGCAACATGTTCGAGGGAGTAATACCCCTGATCTGATTATCAGTACTGATGATTCTTGCATTAAGAATTTGCAGATAAATGAGCCACAAGGTGACAGTGATCACAGTGTACTGATGTGGGATTTGCATAAAGATTTAACTACCATCAAGGGTAAGGGAAGGGTTTTTGTTTTCATGAAGGTGATTACAGCGATCTCAGACAGTTTTTAAATTCTATGTAGTGGGATCAACCGATGATGTTTTAACTGATGATATGCGAATTCTGAATGGGAAGCCTTAAAGGAATTAATCTTGGAAGCTACTAGACTTTTCATACCAAGAAGTACCATTCAAAATTTAGACCTAAATGGATGTCAGATGAATTAATGAGGCTCATGGTAGAGAAGAAAAATGTGTGGGGGTGCATGTAAATTATCAGGTGACACAGAAGCCCATGGCAGATATAAGCTGATCTGTAATCAAGTCACAAAGGAGGTTAGGTAAGCGAAGGCTGATTACTAGAAATCCTTGGCAAAGGATGCAAAGAAAGACAACAAAGATTTCTTTACATTTGTAAACTCTAGAAGGAATGAATCAGATTGATCCACTTGATGCTGGTTGTATGACTGTTGATAATCCTGTTCAGATAGCTGACAAACTGAATGAGTATTTTGCATCTACATTCACACGAGGAATTCTGTAAGGAAGGGGAGGGCAGAAGTTTACTAAACTACCAGGGAGCTAAATGATTTTGTAATAATGAACAGCAAAGTGGAGGAGAAATTGTTGAAGTTAAACATAAAAAAGGCACATGGAGCAGATGGAATCACTCCAGTTATATTCATGGAGGTGGCGAGGGATGTAAGCATATCCTTAGCTTCAGGGGAGGTCCCCATGGACTGGAGATGTGCAAATGTATCCCCAATTCACATAGGGGTGCAAAGGGCAAATAATTATAGACCTATTAGTTTAACTTCTGTTCTGTTCTGGGAAAATAATGGAGTCAATGGTAAGAGAAGTGATGCAGGATCACTAGACAAGACTGAAGTAATAGTTCAGACACAGCATGGGTTTGTTAAGGGAAAGTCTTGTCCGACCAATTTGATTCAATACTATGACGTAGTCACAAAGGAACTGGATGCAAAAAAATAATTTTGATATCATATACTTTGATTTCAGGAAAGCTTTTGATACTGATGCACATGGGAGACCTGTACAAATTGGAACGGTATGGTATTAAGGGCAAGTTGCTGCAATGGATAAGGGGATGGCAGAGTGGTAATAAATGGACACTGCTCTATGTGGACTAATGTTATTAGTGCTGTGCCTATTGTTGTTTTGCGTATTTAGCAATGATATCGATGAAGGTATATATCAGGCTAAATTATTATTATTATTAGTCATATGGTTCAAGGAAGCCTGAGGCTTATGCTGCACCAGCCCAAAAAAAAAAATTTCCCAGTTACCATGAGAGAGAGAGAGAGAGAGAGAGAGAGAGAGAGAGAGAGAGAGAGAGAGAGAGAGAGGGGAATCACCAAGAAAGAGAAGAATGATGATATCCAGCTCAGGACCCTGGGTGTGCCAAGCCCATACTCACTAGATGTGAGCACCTGGGGTAAATATGTCCATGTTTGCAGATGATATTTGTATAAAGGTTAGCAGGGTTGTTATTGTTAATGATAATAAAGATAGTATGCTACTACAACAGGATCTAGAAAAGTTAGGCAGATGGGCTGAGAAGTGGCAACTGAAGTTTAACATTGACAAATACAAAGTACTGCATATTAGTAGTAGTAACCCAAGAGAAATGGGTAACCCTGAGTGTACCAACTGTGTGGTATACTCAGGGAGGTGGAAAATGAAAAAGACCTGGGGGTAATTGCCAATCAGATAAGAAGTTCTCTGATCAGTGCAGACGGGCTTTCAGAACAGGTCAAGGAATTTTGCTAGCAGAGACAAGAAGGCGATTATAACTTTGTATAAGGCAATGGTCAGCTACACCATGACTTCTGCATACAAGTCTGGAGGCCTCATTTTAGTAAGGATGTAGAGTTGGAGGAATGAGTACAGAGAAGGGCAACAAGATTCGTGAGCAGAACAAAGGGGTACTCTTACCAAGAGAGGCTTAAATTCTGCAAGTTGCAGCATCTGGAGACTAGGTATCTGCGAGCTGATCTGATTGAGGTGTATAAGGCCTTGAATGGTTTGAGCAGGCTCAATGCTGAGAGGATACTTTCGCTTGCTGAGATTAAGAACCTTGAGGGGTCATAGATTCAAACTGAGGAAAGACAGTTGTAGAATAATGTGCAGAAATTTGCCTTTAACCAGCGGGTAGTTGATTGCTGGAACAGACTTCTATCTGTTGTTGTGGAAGTTAATAGCTTAAATAAATTTAAGGCTGAACTAAACAAACATTTGGAGTGACCGGATGGTTGGTTGAAACTGGAAGGTTTTTTTTATTTTTTTTTATTTGGCTGATTGATGCTGTAATGGCGTGCTTTCTTGCATCATATGCCTCAACTAATGCTAATACTAAAAACGTAGGCACCCACACATAGGGACTCTTTCCCCGATTTCTTTCATTCCAACACCTGGGTTCGTTGAGTTCTTGCTCCCCCCAACCTGGGTGGCATCCCCCCCTTTGCATGGTGACTTCCTCACTGCCAGCTATCATATCCCATCTCCAGAGCATGATGGTCATCTTTGTCTGAGGTTTCCTCTTCTGTCCCGCTTTCACTCAGGCAGGCACCTTCACAACTGCCCCCTCTATCCTTCTACCGCTTTCCTCCTCCCACTTCCTATCTTCCCACTACCCCCTTCTAACTTTCACCTTTTTTTTACATTTTTTCTCTTTGTTTACCTTTCCAGCGTGCTGGATGGTAAACTAGAGGTCTTTATATGAAAATAGAGGCCTTTAGGCTAAGAGGTAAGTTGAACAAGACAACCCAACATGGCCCCCTGCACAAATTGAATACCTCCGGCAGGAATACAGAGAGACTTGAAACGCCTACGTGTTGATCGGGCAGTGTAAAAGACTATCCTGGAAGCACTTGGTATCAACGGTTGGTAACTCTGAACCCTGGGGTGTCATGCTCAAGGTAACAACAAATAAACTTCCAGGAGGTGAAGTTATTCACCTGGAAGCATTCAATTTCAAACATACTTGATCACTCTTTCAAACATCCACCAGATGACTACTCTCCTGAACAACAGCAGCTTTGACTCAACTATAACTCAGCACTCGTGGAAGAGCCTTTCACCGTAGAGGATCTCTCTCTATGGCCATTGGGAGACTGAGAAATAACAAGTCACCAGGCCTGGACATGCTAGAGCCCGAAATAATCAAAAAAGTAGCCGAATTTGCTCCTGAAACACTTCTAAACCTCTTCAACCATTGCCTGCTAAAGAGATGGTTCCCAACTGATTGGAAAACTGCGTCCATTCGGCTCATACTCAGAAATCCAACTAAACCGCACGATCGACCTGACTCGTACAGACCTATTGCTCTCCTCTCTGTGCTGAGTAAGAGCCTTGGAGCAGCTCCTTAAAACCATTACAATACCGCACAGCAATCTGCACGATATCAATTTGGATTCAGGCCGGCCATGTCAACGGTCGATGCACTAGAGACCATTACCAATTCTGCCAGCAACTGCACCCAGAAGTACCTCCTCGTATGACATCTTATGGTGGCCAAGCGTCCTCGGACAGTTGAGACGCACTGAGCTCCCAGGAAATCTCTACAACTGCATTGCCAGCTATCTCAGTGACAGGAGCATTGTAGTCCAGGCTCCCTTCTTCAGTGTGGAACATCATGTCCACCGAGGTTGCCCTCAGGGTTCTGTCCTGGCCCCCCTTTTCTGGAACTCTGTACGTGACGAGCTTCTCAGTACTAACTTGGGCGATGTCCAGACCTTGGCATACGCTGATGATCTCTCCCTGATCCTGGCAGGGGACTCTAGGGCTCAAGTTGAAATATCTGCCAACAGAGTTCTTACTACCCTGCAAAAGCATCTGAGCATCTCATCCACGAAAACCCAATCCATTCTCCTGAACGGCTGTCTTGATCCATGGAGGCTGCCTCAAATCAAGATACATGGCAAAACTATCAAGCTTGTTACCCAGCTGAAACTCCTTGGAATTATCATCGACAGCAAACTAACATTTCTCCCACACCTCAACTGCCTACAGAGGAAAATAAAAAACTACATTGCACTGGTTGTTAGGGTGACCCGCCAAGATTGGAGACAAAAAAAAAAAAAACCCTTTAGCATTGCTCTATAAAGCCATATTTATACCGGCCATCACCTACACTTCTGGCGTATGGTTCACCAAAGCTTCCACTGTGGTAGAATGAAGAAAGCTGAACATCATTCAATGGCCAATTCTCCTTACAATAACCAGAGCATGCCTCACCTCCAGCACGCATGCTCTGGTACCTCCAGCACCAAATATATCTTCATGCAGCTCACTTTTTGTTTTGGTAGTTGTTGGTGCATTGGCTTCTGTGGCCATAATGCACCTTCCAAGGTTTTCGCAGTACTTTGATCCAAGCCCGAGGCAGGATTCGAACCCGCGACCGTTGGGTTGCCAAGCAGGCACTTTACCCACCCAGCTAGCCCGGTCGGCATGCAGCTCACTACTGAAATGACTTTACCACCTGGATGGGATCTGTCTGTCCCAAGGTTAACACTACTCGAATTTGACCTCTGACTGGACTCTACCAACTGACTTCATGCAGCATTGCTGCCAATGCCACGTGGCGATCCTGAACCCATGCTCCCTTGCACAGCCCTTTTTCTCCCCTTTTCCCCTGGCGGGGGAGAGGTGATGGTCCTCCTGTCTCCCCCACCCCCTCTTTCCTTCTGGTGGGGCATGGGCCTTCCTTCTGGTGGGTGGGGCAAGTTATTGCCACAGCGCCACTACTCAGCTTTACTGTATAAAAGCAAAGTCTCTGCAAAATCATATAGTAGATGTTTGCCTGCACTACAGTAGCAATGCCAACAACATTGCAGGAAAAGGTGCTATTAGTGAAGCTGTACTATCAGAACAGCAACAATGCAGCTGCGGCTATCAGAGAATTCCGGCGTCAGAAGCACATAAGGCTATTGTTATTTGTTGTTGTTATTTGATTTTTAGGGGCATTAGCAACGAAGGCCATATTGCTCCTGGGATATGCGGTGGTCACTTCCTGACCTTTCCGCATCCTCCGTATTTGGTGGTCATGGGCTCGAACCCTGGTCTAATCAAGAAGCATGTGCTACGCACTGCTGCTCCAGCTCATCTGGCTACGGAGGCACCCAAGCACATAAGGCATGGACCTATGACTGTGCTGTCCGCAAAATGATTGCGAAATTTGAAGCTACAGGACATCTTGGTGTTCAACCAGGCTCTTCTTCTATGCCCTCTGTTTTTTTTTAATCTATTAACTTATTTATTTAATTATTTTATTTTTTATTATATTTTTTAATTTATTATTTTTTTACTTGGTCTCCGTCAGGAAGCTCAGGCAACCCTGGCAGAGGCCAGCCAGAGTATAATGGGCGGCCTGGCTCACCTCCCAGTGGTGGTGGCGGGCAACGTGGGGTTACGTTAGAGGCCCTGCGGCAAGCAGCCAGAGACAGAACAACAGAACATAGCACTACTCTGTCACAAACAAGACACCACTTTTTCTGGCCTTTACAGATATTCTGTAATTCTTTACAAAGTACCATGGTGCAGATGTGGGAAGTCTCTGGTGGTGCCTTCCACAAAAAACTACATCATTATGTTCAACCAGGTAGAGGTCGAAAACGAGTAGACTCTTCTCGTGTTAAAGATGTGGCTATTCATGGATTTATCAAGTCAATCTCCATGTGGTAGTGCAAGTGTGCCAGCTGTTTCTCATGAAGTGGACCTGATGTATTCCACTGTAAGGCTAGTAGTGCATCAGGTGTTGTGGTACTGTCCTTACAAGATGCACATGCTTCAACAGCTAAAGCACGGTGATGCAGATATTCATTTCACATACGCACTTCAGTTTCTGGCACAAATGACAGTGGATATCACTTGGCCATGGAACATCCTTTGGAGTGATGAAGCCCACTTCTACTTAAATAGACAAGTGAATACGCACAACTCTCACATTTAGGCAACAGAAAACCCTCAAGTTATCCAAGATGTCCCATTGCATTCTCCAAAAGTGATAGTGTGGTGTGGATTTACAGCACATTCATGATTGGGCCATATTTTTTTGAACAGGTAACACCGACTGAATCCCGCACCCATTCAGTCACTGGACAGCGATATTATGAAATTGGCAAATTTCGCAATACCAGAGCTGCAACAACGTGGGTACCTTCAGGGTACCACATTCACCATTGTGTCCAAAGATTGCTAAGGCAACACTCTACAGTCGAACGGGTCATCAGCTGTTGTTTCCAGACATCTTGGCCACCCCGATCACTGAACCTCAACCCCATGTAACTTCTGGTTGTGGGGTTTTTTGAAGAACCAGGTGTATTGGGAAGGATGTCAAACTCTGGCAGATCTGAAGGACAGCATTAGACATCACCTGCTGGCTATTCCAGTTGACATGTTACGTTCTGCTGTAGAAAACACTGTTCTTCAAATGGAAACTGTTGTTGACCAAAATGGAGGACACATTGAACAATTGTAGTGCTGTTCAAGTGATTTGTATTGCCACAGCGCCGTATAATGAAAAATTTTGTAACTATTTTTTTTTTTCTCAATGAATGGCGAGTGCATTCTTTATTGTACCTGTTGTCCAAATTTCTCTTCAGTAAAAGCCTTAAAACTCGCTCTGGAGGGATACTTTAATTTTAACAAACCTGTACATCGCATGTGGAAACCACAGGTGGTACCTGACCCCTAACACTATGTAACTGAAGAAAAGGCAAGAATACAGTTACAAGAATCTGAACACACTGTTATGCCCAGGTAGCAAGGGCCAACAAAAATGAAACTAATCAACTAAGACAAACAAATGAGAAAAAGAAAAACCTAAAACAAAATAAACCAATGTAATAATAGTATTAAAAGCCAAGGATGACTCCCCTAAAGAGTAGTGAGGCTGTAAAAGACAGTCATCACAAAGCTCAAGCCTCATTTAAAAGAGATAAGGGTATGAGGAAAGTGAAAAAAAAAATGAGGTTCTAATAGAGGTATCCACAAGGAAGATTTACAAAGATAAAGAATCACCCAGAAGTTAAAAACCTGTAATTACAACCTGAGAAAAACCAATATAATAATTTTTTATAGTGGAAAGAACCTCTGAAAGATAGCTTATGACTGATTTTTACTACAAAAATTTCAAAAACAGAATGACAGTTGATGAATTTGGTGAGCAATTCCAGCTAAAGGAGGTACTAAGAATAGAAAAAATGACCAGCTGAACATAATAGCTGAGATCTCACCAAAGTTGTCACAACAACTAAAGGGACAACGGATCATCTATGCTGGCTGGACCAGCCATAAATTCACTGAGCACTTTCCTGTTCAAAAGTGCTTTAATTGTCATAAGTATGGACACACTGCTAGGGACTGTAGCCAGAAAACTCCTGTCTGTCACTACTGTGCAGTCACTGGCCATGATTTTAAGAACTGCAACAATGAAAATGAGCAGCCAAAATGTGCTACTTGGGAGTCAGCTAGGCTGCCAGGGATGTAAAATGCCCCTGTTATCAAAAAATGATAAAATTTCTCCTATCTAAAACCAATTATTGGTCAGATTGATAACATGAATGTGACTAGGGCTGTAAACTTCATCCAATTGAATGCTCAGAGAGCACATATAGTTGTTGATCAGATCAAACTAGAGAAAAATGTTACAGATATATTGGTACTCCAAGAACCCTACAAACTGTAATATACAAAATCTTACAAAATAAAATTTTTATAAAGACTTTGGAAGTTAGTTTTATTAACTAACGGATCCTACCTTTATTTAACGAGAATCCGTTAAATAAAGGTTGAATAAAGTAGTAATATCGCGTAAGATAAATAATAAAAATTATTCGGCGAATGGCGAAATTATTCGGTGAGGGGTAAGAAGTAAAGGCAAAGTCCGAGCCATTAAATTTCGTTATACTCGGGGGATAAACAAAGAGAAAACTACAGTAAAGCAGCATGGGTCCAAGCACAAATAGATGAATTAAGATTTATGTGGGGTCGTACTCAGGAAGGGAGTGGGTTAACTTAGAAGTGAAAGTTACTTCAATCAGAATACCGTCAGGTGCAAACAGGAAGTGGGTTCTTGACCAGCATATAAGTGTCCTTAAACAGATGCTATGGTCACTAGATGTGAGTTTCGTGTTTTTAAAACGTTACAGGGTCAAGGCGTTAGATGAGAGGGAGTGTTTTTTTTTTTTTTTTTTTTTTGGCATAATCGGCAAACATCAAAGGGCACACCGAATGGGAGCAGGTCAGGTAGAATAGTAAAAGAGGGAGTATTGAAACACATGCTACTGGGCAGGCTGAGTAAGGGTCTTCTAACAAATGAAAGGAGAAGAAATCTGAGGATGAGTATAAGATTGAAGGGAGTCACTGTTAACAGGCGTGGCGAACTTGGGAGTTAGATGTGGGAGGAGAAGAACAAAAAGAGAGTGAAGGGGTTGGAGCGAGAGACAAAGTTGAGATTTTTGTCGGTGTTTGTGAAAATGAGTTAGTCAAAGAGACAGAGTTGAGTTTTTGTCGGAGTTAGTGCGAATGAGTTACTGTTAGGAGTTAGCAGAAAGTAAGGGAGCCGAAATGGAGAAGCTAGAGGAAAGACGTAAAGTAAGATAGTGAGGGAGAAATAACGAGCCTTGGTGAACTGAAAGAAGCAGCCTTGTGGAGCTGAAAGTAGGAGCCTTAGTGAACCTGAAAGAAGCAGCCGTGTGGAGTTGAAGGTAGGAACCTTGGTGAACCGGAAGAAGCAGCTATTCTGACCTGATGAAAATAATTCGTTCTTAAGAAATAAAGGTACCCGAGACCCAAGGAGGAATCCTATAACTCATGTTGAACTCTCCAAGTGATTGTGAGATGCGACCCAGAGGTAAAAGATCTACTACTCGTTTAGAGAAGGATGAAGGATGTACCGCAAAGTACACTAAGATAACTAAGTAAGTGATTTGTTTTACGTAAGTATACTCACCATTACACAAAGATTATAGACACCCCGTTAACCAAGTTGGCAGAACTTTGACTAAACACTGTGAAATATGTATAAGACGTACTACATTGTAATGATAAATTAGTGTAAGGTATGAACTGAAGGACATTAGCCAGAACAAATTAATAGATATATAAATTTTTGAAGAGAATGGAGAAGTGATTGATACCTTATTAATAATTGTTTTAATGATTAAGTATAAATTTTTTTTGGAAGAGGATAGAGGGAATTGACAGAAGTCAGTAACCCTCAAATGTTGCTAGTAGTTAAATTGTAGAAATTTGGTAGTGGCGTAATTACCTAGAGTATAGAAGGTTATAGGTTATAATCTGTTAGAAAATGGAGTAATGATTTATACTGAAATTAAGAGTATAGGAGTTTAATCAGTTTGGGTTAAGGAATGTTTTGTATTAACAGATTCTTTTGAAAGTTAATTGAGCTCAGGAGTAGGGAAGTAGAAACTTCATTATTCTCTTAGTTTAAAAAGAGGGGAGAATTTATTATGATATATATATATGTAAAAGAGATAGCCCTATTTGAGTATACTCAATAGGCAAATATACCTTTGCTGATATACATTCAGTACCAAGTAGGTGAAATTAGATTAATTTGTCATGTGTTTCATCAATTTTTTTTGTGTTGATGTATCTTTGTAAATATGTACAATAAACTATTTTTATCCAATATGTGTGTAGTTTTTGTTGTTCTGAACACCAGCCTATCTGAAAGGAATAAAAATTATATATATACCAAGAGCTGTTCCCCTGAACCTGAAATTTTCTGAGTAGATCTAGTCAGATGTGCAAGTGGGGAGTTTTTGTTAAAGGGGAACTAACCAAAAAGGATAGATAAAATTATAATTAAAAGGAAATATTAATAAAAAGGGATAAGTGAAATAAATAGGAAGTACACACACCAATAATAAATAAATAGAAATAAAGGAAGGAGGTGTAGAAAAAAAACAACCCCCCCACAAAACGTATGGGTAGAGTCAAGGTTACCCAAGAAGCTATAAGATCATAAAATACACCACAGGCATTCTTTCTGCTGCAATAGTTGTAAAAAATACTGACCTTACTGCTTTAAAGGTGGGTCACCTCTGCTCCCCAGTGGCAGTGTGTGTGTGTGCCCACATCACCATTGCTGTAGGACAGTTCTACATTATTTCACTGTATTATAGACCTGGTGGCTGATGAGTTACATAATGTGTGGGAAACATAGGGTTATGATCGGACAGGAAATTTCAAGGGAATTTATTCCATCAAAAGGAGTTCCACAAGAATCATCTCTTGGGCCTCTCTTATTCACCATCTTTGTCAATGATCTACCGCAATTTGTAGAGGGAGGTGGTATTAAGATTTTAATGTTTGCAGATGACATGAAACTTTACTCGCGGATCAACAGTCAAGTTATTTGTTATTTCGTTTTTTTTTGGGAGCATTAGCAACTAAGGCCATATTGCTCCGGGAATATGCGGTGGTCATTCCCTGACCTTTCCGCATCCTCCGTATTTGGTGGTGACGGGCTTGAACCCCGGTCTAATCAAGAAGCGTGTGCTATGCACTGCTGCTCCTTCCCACCTGGCTACGGAGGCACCTCAACAGTCAAGCTGATGCAGATAATCTTCAAGCTGTTCTCAACTCTTTAACTAATTGGGTTGCTTTAATGGTCTGGAAGTAAATCCTAGGAAATGCAGCTCAATTTCATTTGCAGGTTTGAGAAAATCTATGATTTTAGTGAACCAATACTACATCAAGGATATTCCGATTACTAGAGTTGCCAAAGTTAAAGATCTGGGTGTAACTTTTACCACTGGGTGTGGGTTTGATAAACACATTAGAAATATATTACTTCAAGTGAAAAAACATTGGCTTCATTAAATGGCAGACATATAGATTCAAAGATCCTCAGTTCTCTGTGCTTTTATTTAAAGAAACTGTACTACCTATACTATAGTTTGCTGCTTCTATATGGAACCCTACACTATACATATTTGATACAGCAGATTGAATTGCTACAAATGAACTTCATCCAATTTCTTTCTAGATGTAATCCCATGTTTTACCACCAAATTTTCTACCCAAATCTCTGCTTTTACTTTAAGCTTCAATCTTTGGAAACTCGGTGGACTGTTCTCGATCTAAAACTGGTTCTACCTACCTGCTTGATTTTTTATGCCATATTGATCTTCAGGTTCTAGCAGTAACAACTAGACAAGATGGCGATATTCCACATCAGTAACTCTAGATTACAGTTACCAAGAATTCGTTCTTTAAAAGAACTATGGCTCTTATGAACAAGTATGAAATGGATATGGTTGTGGACAGGAAACAGTTTCACAGAACTATCTGGAGCAAGTTGGCCGGTTGACAGTTGGGTTCAAGGTGAAAGTTATGATTAAATAGAATGTATTCTTTTATTTGTTTATATGTTAATGTACAATCTTTGTACCTTCATGTATTTTCTGTTATACACTTTAACTGGACATACGCCTGTTGTGTAAATTTATATGTTAATAATATTTGAATATAAATCCCAGCATTGAATACTTACAAACAGTTACAGCTCTGCTATCAAATGCTAACATAATTGTGTGTGCTGATGTCAACTGCCGGTCAGCCTTATGGCATAACCATGCAGAAGACAGAGAAGGTGCACACAATGGCCAAATGCTCACAGAATATATAGCCACCTCCACATTTCAGGTGTTAAATCAGCTTCACAACCTACCCACTTTTAGCAGTTTTTTTAGTGGGACGTTTGTTTGTTATTTGGTTTTTAGGAGCATTAGCAACTAAGGCCATATTTCTCTGGGATATGCGGTGGTCATTCCCTGACCTTTCTGCATCCTCCGTATTTGGTGGTGACAGGCTCGAACCCCGGTCTAATCAAGAAGCATGTGCTACGCACTGCTGCTCCTTCCCACCTGGCTACGGAGGCACCTACTATGTGGGAGAGTGACATTGATGTCACCCTTGCCACAAATTCCATAGCATATGAAATCTCAAACTGGTGTGTCCAGCCATCCAGGACAGCATCAGATCATAGAGCAATAACCTTTAAGCTAAATAGGCAACCAGAGACAGCTCAACATTCTATTAGATGTAAGAAGGTATAACAAAGAAAGCAAACTGGAACATTTTCACTGAACTCACATGGCTATGACAAAAATGGTCATCAAAACATCAAACCTGTCTATCCCAAGGAAAAAAACCCAGGAAGCAGGTAGTCCCCTGTGGTGCCCTGAACTGACTGTACTCAGGAGGAAGAGGAGACATTTCCAGAGATCCAGAACATCTTGGCCTCAAAATGAGGTGGAAGCAGAGATTCCTACAGGAAACAATACAGAGCCCTCATTAGAGAGAAGAAAAAGAATCCTGGCAGCACTTGTTGAGGAGATGTCGACCCATGGGTGTCGTGTACAAAATTGTCATGAGGAGATGTGATAAAAACCACAGTTAAATCAGATGGAACCCGAACCCTGTGTTGTGCAGAGTCTGTTAATAACATATTAGATACTGTTATCCAGACTGATGCTGGGGAGTAATCCCTATTCAGAGTGACGTAATCAAAGAAAATACACATAGAGCCTCCATGAACAACAGAAGAATTACAAGCAGCTTTAATTAAAAGCAAAAACAATAAATGCTCCGGAATTGACCTTCTAAAAGTGGAAATAACTAAAAACATTTGCTAAAATTGCACATGATAAACTAACAAATCTGTATAATCACTGCCTGACAGAAGGAAAATTCCCCAAAATTTGAAAAACAGCAGTGCTCAGGCTCATTAAAAAACCCCCGAAAAGCCTCCGATAGACCCAAAATCATACAGATCTATAGCTCTACTCCCAGTAATAAGAAAAGTATATGAAAGATTAATTTACAATAGAATCTGAACCTACTATACTGAAGTAGGTTGAGATTCTATTCAAATAATCAGTATGGATTTAAGCAAGGCAACTCTACGGAGGATGCCATGCACCACTTACTCACAACAATACAAAACACAAGGTCAAGGCATGTTTTTTAATTGTGGTCTCCAGGATTTCCCCAATATGCCGCAGTAGCATCGGAAAAGGCAAAAGGCCATGGCCAACAAGTGTGTGTAAGTATGTAGGTGAGTATGTGTGTAGTAGAAAACACAGGGATATTAGCAGAGGCATACAATGCAAGAAAGAAAGCGTATGCAGCATCAGCCAAAAAAAAAAAATAATAAATAGGAAATGACCACCGCATATCCCCGGAGCAATATGGCCTTAGTTGCTAATGCTCCTAAAAAAAAAAAAAAATCTCTGCTCCCTCAGGTTCTTAATCTGAGCACGAGGAAGAATCTCAGCATTGAGCTTGCTCAACCCATTTAAGGCATTATACACCTCAATCAGATCACCTCGCATGTGCCTAGTCTCCAGGCACTGAAATTTGCAGAACTTAAGCCTACCTTGGTAAGAGCACTCTTGTTCTCCTCACCAATCTTGTTGCCCTTCTTTGTACTCGTTCTAGCAACTACATTCTTCCTAAAATGAGGCCTCCAGACCTGTACGCAGAAGTCAAGGTGTAGCTTGACCATTGTCTTATACAAAGGTATAATCACCTTGTCTCTGCTAGCTAGCAAAATTCCTCTTTATCATTGATAAAACTCCATGGCCTGCTCTGAAAGCCCATCTGCACTACTCAGAGAACTTCATATCTGACTGCCAATTACCCCCAGTTTGTTTCTCTTGGGTTACTGCTACTCATATGCAGTACTTTGCATTTGTCAATGTTAAACATCAGTTGTCGTTTCTCAGCCCTTTTGCAAATTATCTAGATCCAGTTGCAGTAGCATACTTTCTTTACTGTCATTAACAACCTGGCCAACCTTTGTATCATCTGCAAACTTGGACATTAAGCCTGATATACCCTCATCATTATCATTGATGAATACACAAAACAACAATGAACCTAGGGGGTTGTTGTTGGAGTGGGATTTAATGGCACAGGGCTATGACCAAATTGCACCTGTTACTTTGGTCTAGAAGTGACTGTATACGTTATAGGAAACAGGTCTAAAAGTGACTGTAAACTTTGATCATTTTCAGATAAGTAAAAATTTCTGAGAAATAGCTTATTATCTCCAAGTATGAGATAGTTGCAGAGGTTTCTGTAAATGAAGCTGTGATTTGAAATATTTAATTCTAACTGAATGGTAATGTGCACACTCAATTAGGATATGCTTAACGGTAAGTAGGAAGCTATAGTGTAAGCAAAGTGGAGGATCTTCTCCTAGCAGTAAAAAGAGGTATGTTTTGGCCAATTCATGCTCTTGCAAGCACGACCTCTTCATGCCTGTTTAGTCTGAAACTGGATCTGAACCCTGGAGAACTCCATTAATAACATTAATCCACGAAGAGCAGTTTCCATTGATTACCACTCTCTGTCTTCTCCCACTTAACCATTGTAGCAATTTGCCCTTAATGTCATACTGCTCCAGTTTGTACAGAGTCTTCCATGTGCAACAGTATCAAAAGCTTTCCTGAAATACAAGTATATGATATCAAAATTATTTTCTGCATCCAGTTCCTTTGCGAACACATCATTGTATCCAATCAAATTGGTCAGACAAGACCTCCCTTTAACAAACCCATGCTATGTCTTAACTACTATTGCAGTCATGTCTAGATAAATGGTTCTCAACATTTTTTTTCTCATGGCCCACTTCTGAGTTTCATTCACCACTGTGGCCCCACCCCTCATATTGTTTAATTATAATAAATGTAATATTTATAATAAATATGTACTTTATCAACTGCACTTTTTTTATTTATAACATGTTATTTGTTTTATAATATAAGGAATATTAATAATAAAAAAAGAGGTTTATTAACGACAGTCTTTATTTATAATAGAATTTTTACTCATATAATATTCTGTTTATTCGCAATATACAATTATGCTCCTAACAAAAAAATATTACAATATCATTGTCACTTAGTTTAGTGAGATTCTTGCGGACCTTACTAATTTCTTCTTTTATGTTAGTAATAATTTTATTTTAGAAGTGAACTTTTCGTGGCCCACTTAAGTTTCCATGGCCCCCAATTTTACGAATTTTACCTGTGGTCGCTAAGAAATAGGGCATGATCCCATGGGGAGCCAAATGACACCCATTGAAAACCACTGGTCTAGATCATCCTGTAATGCTTCCTTAACCAGTGACTCCATTATTTTCTCCAGAACACACTGGAGTTAAACTAACAAGTCTATAGTTACTTGTGTCAACTTTTGAACCCCCTTTGTGAATTGGGGATACATTGGGGCCTCTCCCCTGAGTCTGAGGAAGTTCTCATAATTATGGCTAAGGATTTGCTTACTATCTTTGCCGCCTCCTTTAATATAACTGGATAGATCCCATCCACCCCAGGTGCCTTCCTCATATTTAGCTTCAACAATTTCTGCTCCACTTTGCTCACAGTTATTACGAAATCACTTAGCTCCCTGTTAGAGTTTGTACTCGTTCTAGCAACTTTTGACATTTCCTCTCCTTGGATAACTCCTTTTGGGTGAATGTAGATGCGAAATACTCATTCAGTATATGAGCTACCTCAGCATGATCATCAATAGTCAAATCATCTATGTTAAGTGGACCAATCTGATTAACTCCTTGAGTTTACATAAGTAAAGAACTCTTTGCTGTTTTTCTTTTTATCCTTTGCCAAAGATTTCTTGTAATCTGCCTTCGCCTGCCTAACCTTCTTTGTGACTTGATTACAGACTAGCTTATATCTAACATATGCTTCTTTGTCGCCTGATAATTTATATGTATCCCATGCATTTTTCTTCTCTGACATGAGCCTCATTAATCCATCTGATATCAATTTAGGCCTAAACTTTGAACAGTATTTCTTAGTTGTTAAGAAAAGCCTAATAGCCTCCAAGATGAAGTCCACGAAGGCTTCCCATTTAGAATTCACTGTTGGTAACACCATTAGTTGATCCCACAGTACAGAATTTAAAAACTGTCTGAGACCACTGTAGTCACCTTTACAAGAGCAAAAGCCCTTCCCTTTTGCCTTAATGGTAGTTACATCTTTAAGTAAATCCCACATCAGTATACTGTGATCACTGTCAACCAGTGGTTCCTTTATCTGCAAATTCTTAATGCATTAATAATCACTGCTGATAATCAGATCAAGAGTATTCCCTCTGGTTGCTTCTCGAACATGTCGCTGTAGAAAATAGTCATCCAATAAATCCACAAAAGTCTTGATAGTGTACGAGTGCCCAACCCACAAGTTCCAATCAATATCTGGAAAGTTAAAATCCCCCATTACAAGGCATTCTGATTTACTGGCCCACTATTTCTCTGCACAATTGTTCGTTGTACTCATCAGAGTCATTAGGCCTATAACACACCCCTACTCTCATTTTTCTTTTCCCAGTGCTTATGTCACACCACACTGACTCAACATTGCATTGTCCATCAATTTCAACTGGATGCACTTCCTTAGATTTTATGTATTTCTTAACTAACAGCATAACCACTCCTCCCATGTGTTGTTGTGGCAGACCTCAGGGTTCCCCCCCATTAGCCACTATTGCACATCTTGTATTGAAACTTATGCCAAAAACCAGCCATTTGTATGTAGTGTGTAGTGCCTGGCTCTTAGCAGGTGAGAAGCAGCAACACTTGGTCACCACGTCCCATTCCCCATCCCCCGGCAAGTGGAGGCAGCCAGGATCTACTCTATCCTGCTGGGCAGGCTCAGGGTATAAGACCTGAGAGTGCCCAAAAAAGAATGAATTGGAAAAGGAGGAATATAGAGGGAGGTAAAAGGATAGAACAGAGGAGGATCATCAGAGGGACCTTCCAATAATTAGAAGTAAAGCAAGAATAAGTGGAGAAGCAGACTACCTTTTCTAACCATGGGAAACTATCCCATGGAAAATCCCATCCTAGGAATTAGGATCAGCAAAACGTCTTAATTTACAGTTTGCCTAATCTCTTATAGGCAGAAATTCTTCACTTGTAGAATAAATAATTAATCTTCTAAAAAAAATGCAGTGAATGCTAATTTCACTCATTCTGAAAAGCTCCACAGAAAATCCTCTTCTCAAGGAACACAGCAGAATATACACTATGTACAGATATGTCCATTCCATTTAAGTCAAGGTAAAGTCCATAACTACCTCAATAAATAAAAGGTTTCAGGGTTAAAACAAAAGCAATATACATGTCCAAAAAAGTCCAAATCCTAGATTAGATGACATTAAGCAGGGTTATAAACCATGAAGTTTTAAAACATTTCTTGTCTAAATATGAGCTCTAAGAGAATCCAAAAAGTAGTGGTCTAAGATTATCATCCAAGACAGTTAACAACAGAGTTACTAGGAAAGGCCTCTAATGTAATATGTCACAGTGATATTTACTCACAAAGATAAATTAATTCCAAAAACTCTAAAGTCCAAATAGTATCTCGATGAGTAGAGCAAATTCCTTATGCAGTAAATAAATAAATTTTCTGTTTATATTCCGGCACGACAACCAAGTCAGTAGAGTTTACAATAAATCGTCAATACAAATATTTATCATATTTAGTAGTCACGGGCTTGAACCCCAGTCCACTCAAAGAATGCGTGCTATGTACTCTCACTCCTGACCAATTGGCTACGTCAGGCCTGAAATAGATAACTATTCTGCTGAAAACAATTCCACATCAAGTACAAGTTTATTATAAAATCCAGGAAAGTGTAACTCTTAATGATACTAATCAGTTGAAACCATAGAATCCTATGGTTGCAACCATAGAATTCACTGGCATAGCAAAACTAGGGTCTCATTTTTCATTTCTTCTTTTAAATGCACGAGAAACAAACACATTGAAGGCATTAAAAGCTGTCTGAGATTCAACCAGAAGTTTATTTTTGCTGTTAGGAACTACACTAAGTAGGTCATGTCAAAAATCGTTATGATAATGACATTGATGAAGAATATGGTTAACAGTTTCTTCCTGGCCACACAAACAAGATATTGTTGGTGAAAGTCCCAGTTTGTAAAGTTGGCGAAGGTAAAGAAAGCCTGGACGAGAACGACAAGAAATGTCGGATAACTTACGCGAAAAATTAGTTTTCCGATACGGCACTCTAGCACTGCTTACTCAGTAAACAGATGGTACGTGTTACCGGTCTGGGGCAAAGTCAAGAACGATTTATTGATTGACAGGTAGGCATGGCAAAGGATGTGCTGATTGGTGCACGAACACAACACACGATAACATCGGTTGAGTATCACTTTAGCAGCACTAATGGTAGGTAACTTGTCCTAATCGCATATGCCCCAACCTTTTTTCACCATTAAAGTATTTCGTAAAAGTGAAAAAAGGACAGGTTACCTCGACTTGAATCCCATGGGAGCTTGAACCCTTCCCGAAGTGGAGGGGGGTAACCTAACCTCTTTTTTCTTTAGAATCAGTCATATTTAGAAATACATTAATAAAAAAATAAATTTTTTTATGACTGTATTTTTATTTTCTTGTTCAATATGCCCTAATGGTGAAAAAAGATCAGGTTACCTCCACTTGAATCTCATGGGAGCTTGAACCCCTCCCGAAATGGAGGGGGTAACCTAACTTTTTTTCTTTAGAATCATGGGTGGACTAGGACATAAATTGTTTATTAACAAAATATTAATTTTTTTATTACTGTACTTTTATTTTTAAAGACGCTCGTGCGGATACACACGTATCATAACGTCAATCAGCACCTTAAAAGATTCATCGCTACTATTACCTGTTCACTGTTCATTACAAAACTATTATGCACCGTTCTTTACTGGTAAATGCACATCATAATGCCAACCAATGACTACACAGTAGCTTGTCGTCTGTCACACCCACCACCAATCATTTCATCGTTTGCCATGCCTACCTGTAAATCAATATATCCGTCTCAATTTCTGCTCCAGACCGATAACATGTACTGTCTGTTTACCGAGCGAGCAGTGCTAGAGTCCAGTGTCGGGAAACTAATTTTTCACGTAAGTTACCCGATGTTTCTTGTTGTTCTCGTGCAGGCTTTCTTTACCTTAGCCGTAAAGTTTGGTATTTATACAAAACACAGAGGAAAAATATGTTGGTTTAAACATTGAAATAATATTGAAAACTATTATTTCAATAGATTTTGCTGGGGCATTTGACTCACTCTAGTGGCATAGTGTACTTAGGATGCTCTGCCAGACAAATGTCCCAGAAAACCTCTCTCAGGAAATAAACAGCTACCTCAAAGACAGAGGTGTCTCGGTTCACACAAGGTTCCAGGAATTGATACGCCCTGCGAATAAAGGTTCCCCTTCAGGGCAAAATCCTTAGCCCTTTCTTTTGGATAATTGCTCTAGGATCCAGAACAACTGTCCACAAATCCATCTAGAATCTAGATGAATTTCTGGACTTGGATCTGGGTCCCCCGTGGAAATCCTAGCCTTTGCGGCCGACTCGATTTTCCTTTCCTTGAGAATCTCCAAGGAAACGCAGCCACTCTTGTGTTTCCTTGGAGAAAACACAAAAGTTATTGTAAAAGGAAACCCAAGAGTGGTTGTAGAGCAAAGATCAAATGCTGCCCTCATGCAACTGCAGGAGTGGGCTCACTAGGGCTCACAATACCAGTAAAAATCTTAATAACGGTATTTTTAATTTATGAAACCACGATACTGGTATTAATACCGCTATCCCGGTTTCATAAAAAAAAAAAAAAAAAAAAAAAAAATTCACAAATATTGATGACAATTAGGCGCAATAAAGTAAGCAAAAAACAAGTAATTACTTGAATTCAAGTTTTAAATCAAACTTTTATTATAATTAAATATTCTAACAACAAAAAATATATATATATTGATACTGCAAATTTGGTTATGTATAAGCAATTATCCACACTACCTGTCCGAATAAAGTGAGCTTTTAAGAAACTCAAAAGTGTTTTCGTTTAAACTGGATCTAATTTGGTTCATATTTAATTAACAGCAGAAAACGTCCTTTTGGATTCTGTGTTATTTGGTGCTTTGTACTGACGAGTTGCAGCTTACCCTCCCCTCCCCTCCCTTATTCCTTCATATTCAAAAAATCTTTTCTTTTTTATCAGAAATAAAAAATACTTCCTTTTTGACTTTTTATGGGACTATATCAGTGTTAACGAAAGAAAGGGACTGGCGTTTAAACTTGGCGAGGAAACCAAATCTAAGTTGTGGTGGGGGGGTTATTTATATATTTATTAATTTTTATTTCCCTGTACCTTATTATTGCTGTCAGTGGCCATTGTTATGATTTTCGTACAGCAGCTCCCCTCAAGCAGTAATGACCACAAGTTACCTACCTGACTTCATTAAAAAATGAGTATTTCCAGGAGCTGTGGGATTTTCTCATGTGACACACACACACACGAGTATATACAGAGTGTCTCAAAAATCTAGGTACAACATTTAGGGGAGGTAGGTAACATCGAAAGGAATGTGAATCGCATAGGAACCCATAACCGGAAACATCACTGGAAAGTAGTAGCAGAGGCACAAGAAGCAGAAATGATACAAGACAGTAATTAATGGCAAACATTTATTTGACATAATATTAACAGTGGAGTACGAGATGGATGCATTTCATGATGTTACAACAGATGCTCGAAGGTTCCCATGAGACGCAATGCATGCATGCATGACACCAACGCAGCATGGATTGGTGGACATGGTCGAACACACCTGGATTCTTTGACAGTAGCAGCAGCGCAAATGAGTCTCACCACGAGATCCATTTCTGTCTCCACAGGCGATTCAGACACGATAGATTTGAGGCCCCCCCCCCCCACAGAAAGAAATCAAGGCTCGATAAATCAGGTGAGCATGGGGCCAGGCAATGGGTCCACCCTGGCCAATCCAACAACGTCCAAAACGCCTGTTCAAATGGTCACGAACACACCTTCCATAATGGGCAGGCGCCCCGTCATATTGAAACCAAATGTTCCGTCTCACATCATCAAGTAACCCTGGTAGAACTTGTTCAAGAAAGATACAATATTTAGCGGAGTTCATGCGGGATGGTAACAGGTATGGGCTGACTAAACAGTCACCGACCATACCTGAAGCGATGTTGTGCCGCATGGGGGCACACACCGTGTGGGCCCTCTGCTAATTCATACACTAGGTGCATGTCTGCCAGCTCACAGTTCGTATATCGATGCATGCTCCTCATGCGGCGACTACTGCTTGAATGAGTAAACTAGAAATTTTCCCTCTCGCAACCAGATGAACAGCGCCGTGTACCGACTTACGGTGACCTTTCAGGTTATGGGTTCCTATGCGATTCAAATTCCTTTAGATGTTACCTACCTCCCCTAAACGTTTGTACCAATATTTTTGTATTATATGTATATTGTATGTGAGCTGTCAGTTTCTCAAGAGCAATGACACAAATATAAAACAAAAGCCATTTATCACACAAAACTACTTACAAGTATATACATAATTGTTATTCATTTACATGTAATCTATTCATACATGCTATCATTTCCATAAAATTTCTCTCAATTAACAATCTCAACTCTCTCTACAGCTGCAAACACTAAACTAATTCAATCTTAATCACTTCCTTATATTTCTCTTAATCAGCAATCCATAAATCGCTAACTTATGCTAACAATTCCATGTAATCTCTCTTAATTTAGCAATAACAATTTTCTTTACAATTTCAAACAATAAACCAACTCAATACTAAGCATTTCCTTATTTCTCGTGTTTCTTCAACTTCAACCTTACTCTAAAATAATCTCCCACTTTATCTAGGTACCATTTCCAATACACCACAGTTTAGAGTACTTACCTTCCTTCTCTTTCACGGTGGGATTCCTTTGTGCAGATTCCTTCCAAGGTGATGTCTCTCTCTTTTCTTAGCTGAACTCTGCATCTCTGCTGTATAGCTCTTCCAGTACTGTCTTATTTCGGGAACAGTTGGCTGTTAATACTGAAGGAAATTATAGCAGAGCCAGGGCACTATCTGATTGGTTTGTTATTCAACTTCCGGATTAACTTCTAGCACAGGAACATGCCTGGCGGAACAGTTCACTATATAGCTGAACACTCTCAGAACTGGACCCGAACTGAACCCAGAACTACCACTGCAAGTCTGCAACCCCCCAAACAACAATCACAACCTCCTCTTTTGGTGCGAGCACCTTAATTATTTATTCAGTTGATTTGCAAGTTATAATCGCCCCTTGTACTACTTTTTTATATGCCAGCTTACGTGTAAACCCCAGAGGGGTTTGCACGCATTTACCTATCTAAATTAAACCTGACCCAATCACGGTGTTATTCTTTAAACTTGCTCTTCTTCCTTTGGTGGAAAGAACAATGTTTTTCTCACACAATGAAATGCTTTCATCTTTTACCTATAGATCACCTTCTGTCAATACCTTTGAACTGCTCCATACCGACATCCTTTCCCAAAATGCAGTAAGTATTGCATCCTCAAGTAGCGGTGTAATAGAGGGATTAAACTATTGTTCGTAAGCATTTAATTTTAGCCCTTCTGCTCCCACCATACCATTGAAATATTTCCGTAATGATGTTTTTGTTATTCCTTAAGTGCTTTAGTTCCACACACTGGCACTCTACTTATGAAGAGAAATATATTTGCAAGATTTTCTGTCTTAGAGTTTCACGACGTTTTCAGGTTTCCGTTGCATTTGTACTGTGTATAACAATCTCGCATTTGCAAATTCGGCAATATTAATTAATTATTTATTGTTGTCGATTTTATAACCTTTATGTGAATAAATCATAAACAATTATTTTTTGAATTAGTACCAAAAAACCGGTATTTTTGTATCAATACTGGGAAAAAAAATGACTGGGATCCCAGAATCTTGGTATTGTAAGCTAGTGGGCACAAATGCAAATGCTCGGGATATCACCCAAAAAAACCAACTCTACTTTTGAAAGGAAACTTCGATATAAGGAGACCCCAACAAATTAAAATTAATGGGAAAAACTATAAAAATGGTATCAGAACTAAAATACCTGTGGGTTGTTTTTGACTCAAAACCAACTTTCCATCATCATTTAGCCTATTTGGCAAAACAAAAGTGAGAAATTATGCAGGCATGACTGCCAGGATCAGTAGAGCAGACTTAGGGGCTCAAAATAAAGACCCCGGTAATCATATACCGAGCAGTGTTCTTGCCTGTTGTCACTTACAGAGCCGGTGCGTGGTTCACCCTCATGGCCCTAGTTAAAAAGAGGAACAAATTAGAGACAATTCAGAGAACAGTGCTTCTATCACCAGGGCATGTTGCACTGTGAGGACACTGGCACTGTAGGTGCTCTCCTACTTAATGAAATCCAAAGAACCCAGTTAAAAGCTGAAACTGGCCCCCTTCCAAGGGGTCAAGGAACACCAATTTATTATAAATGAGAATATATATAAAGCATTCACAAACTTTACTCAATAATTATTTGAAATTAGACGAAGCATGCAGAAACAGGGCCCACAGCCTCCCTCACAGCCAAGTAACAAATATTCCTGGGTATAACCTCCATGCCGGGTGACCACCCAGGTGTGAACCAATGTAAGCAGGAGTCGAGGTGTGGTGCCCACACCACATGGAGAAATGCCGCCCCTCTATGTTACCAGGCAGTACTAGGTAGTAGATGACTCTCATCAACCAGTGCAATACCGCCACTTTGCTTATTGGAGGCTTGAAGTGGTGGAACCCATGTTTAGTCTCTAGGGCTAAGTTCTGGTCAACCCTTCCCTATCTCTTCCATCATGCATTATTATTGACGACTTTTGAGGTTATGATGAACATCGTGGCGAGATCCAATATTCCTTACATTTCGAGGGTACAGCTCTAAAACGGTGTTCGCAGGCTGGCTGCTAGTTAGTACACCAGAACGAACCTATTGGTAACTCTCTAGTAGGCTTCCGGATCAGCTAGTGTATAATCTTGCTACCTCTACTCTGCCAGATAGTGACTGGAAGGGGTCCGAGTAGTGTGTATGCGGGGAGCATTGTCGAGGCCACGTTATGACAAGGATCTGGGTATATTCTTACCATGTGTATGCCATATCCAAATATTTCATTACTTCATACAGCTTGTCCCACCCACTTTTTCTTTCTATTGAATACACCATGAATTGTCAAACTAATAGAGCAAGCTTATCTGCGAAAAGATCTAAACCTCCCAAGAACTTCCTAATTCATTTCACAAATATACGTGTTCTCAATTCTAATCGTAACAATGTCCATTTCCACTTACAGTCTGCCAAACCCCACGTACTTTTTCTGACAGAATCTCAGTTATCGGTTGATTCAACTACTGCTCATCTCAGATGCCCAAATTATTCGCTGTATGATTCCTTTTGCCTCAAAGGTGGTACTTGTGCTATGTCCGTTCTGATATTCCCTATCAGAGTCTTGGCAATTTGGAATCTACTCTCTTTGATCTTCTCTGGCTTAAAATCTCTCTACTTTATTGTGTAAAATTCAACTGTTGTCTCTACCGTTCTCCCAACTCCATTAATCACTTGGAGCTCTTTGACTTCCTCTCTTTGCAACCTGACTTTTTCCAGTCCAACTTTCCTAATAGTGAGGTAATTTTCCTTGGTGATTTTAATGTTCACAACTCCAGCTGGCTTCCATTTTCTAGTCACACCTACCCAGCTGGTCGAGATTCTGAGGTTTTTGCAATTACTAATGATCTTGCATAGATTGTTCATTTACCTACAAGAATACCGGACAATCGTAATCATACAGCCAACACGCTTGATCTTTTTCTCACAAACAACCCATCTAAGTACACGGTCGAAGTGAGAGGTCCTTTAGGCACAACTTGGTGATTGTCTCTTCTCCAATGGAGCCTTTATCTCATGGCTATTCCCAACTTCGTATTGTTTGGAATTACAAGAATGCAAAATGGAATGACCTGCGAGATTTCTTTTCTTCTTTTATTTGGTCGGATTACTGTTTCAAAACTTCTGATGTCAACGTTTGCTGAGATCATGTCAGTGAAACTATTCTTGCGGGAATGGAATCCTTTAACCCACACTTCACTTTAAAATCTCATCCTTTATCTAAACCTTGGTTTTCCAATAAATGTGCTAAGTCTGTTCAAGAGAACAATGTTGCATATTGTAATTGGCTTGTTTCTAATTCTTCAGTTTCATTTTCTGCCTACACCAAAGCTCGCAACAATTGTAAAGCAGTTATTAATCAGTCCAAACTAGAGTTTGAAAAGCTAAGAGTAGAAAACTTGCTTCTTGGCCTAATGGTAGCCGAGCATTCTGGTCCCTTGCCAAAGCTATTAGCCGCAACTTTTGCCCATCTCTGCTCCCACCTCTGTCCAAACCAGAGGATTCTGTTGTCACTTCAACCAAGGATAAAGCCGACCTGCTAGCATCCCATTTTTCTTCCAACTCATATATTAATGATCTTGGTAAAACACCTCCCACTATTCCTAACACGCTCCACTCAATGCTTCCTGTGGTCTTCAGTCAAAAGGATGTCAGTAGGATTTTGACGAATCTCGATGTTAAGAAAGCTCCAGGTCCCGATAGTATTTTTCCACTTCTCAAAACCTGTACTCCTGAACTTACTCCTGTTCTTTGCTGCCTTTTTTCACTTTCTTATTCCAAAGGTGTTTTTCCTTCTGCTTGGAAATTTGCTCATATTCAGCCAGTTCCTAAAAAGGGTGACAAATCCCTCCCATCCAATTATTGTCCCATTGCATTTACTTCTACTCATTCTAAAGTAATGGAGAAATCAATTAACCGCCAACTCTTAAACTACCTAGAAACTTTCCATCTGATCAATGATCGCCAGTATGGATTCTGTCAGTGTTGATCCACTTGTGATGTTATGTTACCAATTTATGGACTAATTCAATGGAAAGGCTCGGTGAAACAGAAGTAGTTGCTCTTGACATCTCAAAGGCTTTCGATCTTGTTTGGCATAAAGGTCTTCTAAACAAGCTTCCATCTTATGGTTTGCCAACTGTTTTTAGTAATTGGTTATCCAGTTTCTCTCTGATCGCTCAATGAGGGTGATGGTAGATGGCTTTCTGTCTTCTAACTTCTCCACTAATGCTGGTGTCTGCCAAGTTCAGTTCTTTCCCCCACTCTTTTCCTCTTGTATATCGATGACCTTCTTCCATTGACTGGAAATCGTATCCATAGTTTTGCTGATGATAGCACATTGCATTCCACTTTCCATTTTGAGAAACCTTGCCCTGTTCAATCAGCTTCAACTTCTCGAAAATTTGCTACTAATTCCTTAAATGCCAGGTAATTCTCCAGTGGGGCAAAGACAATTTAGTTGATTTCAACCCTTCTAAAACTCAGTCTTGTCTTATATCTTGCAAAAAGGATTCTTCTGCTCCTATGCTTATCTTTAGTGACACTCCGATTTCTAGACAAAATGATATATCTCTTTTGGGGATTACCCTGACTTCTAATCTCTCTTGGCACAAGCACATTACAAATATTGCTTCCTCTGCATCTAAAAACCTTGGTTTTCTCTTTCGCTCTTGGCGTTACTTTTCTTCCAAAGAGCTGCTCACTCTGTATAAATCGCAAATCCGCCCTGCCATGGAATATTGTTCCCACATCTGGGGTGGTGCCCCCAAAACCTCTCTCAGGCTTCTTGATTCCATTCAGAAGAGGGCAGTTAGGTTAATTAATGATTCATCTCTAACAGAGTCTCTCCACTCGCTGTCTCATAGACATACTGTTTCTGCTGCATGCCTCTTCTATAGATACTTCCATGGGCACTGTTCTTCTGAATTGGCTTCTATAATTCATGCTCTCTCTTTCAAAACAGTCCGAACATGTGGCACCACCAGCCAACATCCATTTACTGCCCAACTTGAAACTCACAGAACGAACTTTTCATCTTCCTCGTTTATTCATTCAACTGCCGTTTTCTGGAACAACCTTCCCTTATACATATTTCCCGAAAATTACAGTCTACAGAAGTTCAAGTCCAATGTCAGCAAATATCTTCTTTCGTCTTCTCAACCTCCAACCCAAGCACGGTACTAAGTACTATAGGTTCTAATTCCTCTCATGTTTAGGGTTTACATAAAAAAAAAAAAAAAAAACACGCCAAAATGCCCATGTCTCCCACCATGCATAGATGGTGATATTTTATTCTGAAAGATACCTGACAATGCCAAACTAGATTGATGACTGGGCCTCAGCCCAAGATTTCCCTGTTGTGGGTAGGGATCTGGGGGCCCCACATTCACTAAGTAAACATAAAGAGGAGGGAGATGAACAGGCAGCCAGGGAAGCAACATAGCTGAATAACATTAGCAAGCCTGTTGCAAGGGGATGCAATGTAGAATGAAAGAAGGATGAATGAATGTAATAGGATGAAATAGAAATTGTGGTGAAAGGTAAAGAATGTGAAGTTATGGTGTAAGAGAGTGATCCGGCATGGTAGCAAAAGAGAGTGAATGAAGGTATGAATGTAACTGAGAGTATGAAAACACATGTTAAATTTATATAGTTTTAGTGTACATACTAACATAAATCAACTTAGTTACTAACAGCGACACACCCACTGCATACCTTCCTGGCATCCAAGATTTGCAATCAGTACTGCACCCCAACTGAAAAATAAGAGTAAGTTGGGGGTTCTGGGGATGCAGTGTTGAGAGAATGGAATTTAATAAGTGAAACAAATGCTTCAAAAATGAATGAAAGCATGGGTGTGAGTGTGAAAGAACAAAATTTTAATCCTTAGTAAATTTATAAATACTAACCCTTATTTTAGCTGTTCTTTAAATTTAAATTAATCATAAAGTAAGTACTTTCTCTTAAATTGCACTACACACCATTGCATTCCCCACCCTGATGTGAGAAAGAAGATGGATGTATGGGGAAAAAAAAAAAAAAAAAAAAAAAACATAATTTAACAGAAAAAAATTATATAATATAAAGTGTAAGAAAACAAAATTAGTATGAAATCAGTGTGAATGAGTGTTAAGGGTGTAACAAATTGTGTATCTCTCCTACCCCACCCCAGATTGACTAGTGGGCAAGTTGAACTTTTATGACCCCATGCCCATCTAAGCAGACACCATGCTGTGGCTACTTAGCTGGCATGGTGTGGGATGCAGACACTTGTCAGTGTAAATTGGCCAATGTGGGATAGGGCACTAAACGAGCACTGGCATATAGAACAACCACCTAGGATGGTTCTTCTTTTACTTCCCCAACCTCCCCTCTCCACCCTGGGTGGCACCCTCTCCCCTTTCCTGGTGGGTTACCCCCACTACATACTTTCAATTCCCACACCTGAGGAAGGATTGGCATCCTGTCTTGGGGTCCTCCTTTCAAAATAGGTGGGTGCCTATGCTACTTCCCCCTCTATCCTTCTTACCCCTTATCTCCCCCCACTTCCTATTCCCCCTCTATCCTTCTTACCCAGGCGCCTCCGTAGCCAGGTGGGAACGAGCAGCAGTGCGTAACACACGCTTCTTGATTAGACCGGGGTTCGAGCCCGTCACCACCAAATACGGAGGATGCGGAAAGGTTCAGGGAATGACCACTGCATGTCCCGGAGCAATATGGCCTTAGTTGCTAATGCTCCTACAAACCAAATAACTAACTCCTTCTTACCCCTTATCTCCCCCACTTCCTATTCCCCCACTATCTCTTCCTAATTATTTTTTTTTTTTTTTTTTTTTTTACTGGACTCTCCCTGTCTGTAGCCCTGAGGTTGCCAAGGCTACAGGCAGGATCTGCGGACCAGTTCCGGAGCACCCGCAAAAGGTTCAGAATGGGTATCAAGTTATACATATAAGGTTCTGCAAGCTTTTGATTTTTTAAGGGGTCCATAGATCTCAGTAGTTTGGGAGCTGCTGAACTAGAGGTTTCAGTGTGAAAACTCAAGTCCCTAGGCTGAGGCCGGATGAACAACACAACCAACGCAACCCACACAAACTCAATAACCTACACAAATCTGGCCTTTACAGAGTTTGTATTCAACACATCACTCGACACAGATTTTAGGGGAACCCTAGGAGCCGCATTACAATTAACACCCTGGAAGGATCCATTACTGAAACTACTTTTAAGATCACCAGCAAACCCTAAGGACAGTGTGGGGTCATATCGCCCTATTGCAAGGTGTATAAACGGTTGTTAGCTGCACAAATGCATTCTGGGCACAGTGATTACTGTCTATCAGAAAACCAGTAAGGGTTTACATCGGGAAAGGTAACAGACGACGCACTTCAACAATTTCTAACAACTGTACAGATTTGTGACAAAATGTACTGCTTGGGTATCTTTGTGGACTTTGCAGGTGCCTTTGACACAATCCAGTGGGATTGCGTACTAATGATTCTGCGTCTAGCGAAATGCAGCAAAGAAATATATATTTTGTAATTAAAGACTACTTTCGTAAACCTGCAATAGGTTTGTTACCGTAAAATCACCTTCTGGATACATTAAACAAAAAGTAGTGAAAGGGTGGTCACAGGGTTCTGTTTTCTGCACTTTGTTGTGGAATCTGGCTGAATGAGTAGTTGCTTCGAACACACAGCGATGTATCTGTGATGGCATATGAAAATGGCCTGGTCTTACGCAATCGAGAATTTCCCTGCACCATAGGGAAATTCTCGACTGCAGTTCGAGGAAATGTCAAACACCATGTTGGCAGAATTTCACTGTTGGAGTGAATTGCATTCGTTAGCAGTCTCACGGAGAAGAGCACAAACCATCCTCCTAACAAGGCTCTTCTCTATAAACAAATCCCATGACCTGCATTGGCAAGGTCAGCTGGAGGTGCCATAAAACTGTGAAGTATTTGTAGTCCCAAATACTTCAGTTTTAAGGATTTTTTAGGATTTGTATTGCATGTTAGGCATATTGCAGAAAATATCTGGCATTTTGTACATATGATTGCAATGGTAACTAGAAAAGAGTCGAGAATTCGTGGTAAGTCAATGGAATTGCTTTATGAGTGCGTTTTCCTTCCGTTTGTTACACTCCAGCCCATGTGTGGTTAAATTTCTCACTACAAAAAACGAATATCAGGAAAGTTTAACCCAGGGGCTCACACTGGTGAGTATGGGCTTGGTACATCCAGGGTCTTCACTAGATACCATCATTCTTTCTTGACGATTCCCTTCTACTTCTGTCTCTCTCTCTCGGTGTTATTTTTTTTTTTTTTGTTGGTGGATCATAAGCCTCAGGCTTCCTTACACCATATGGCTAATAGTAATAATAAGTATACTCTATAAAGTGAACAATGTTGCTGAACTGTCCATGGCTTGCCCAACTGTTTCGAACGAGGCTCTTCAAACTATACCTGGCTTGTATGCCACTAGATTTTGTACTGGTCTTCAGAAGTATGTGTTATCACCTATGACAAGCAAATCCCTGCGAACAACTTGCTATACAAATACATTTCGAGGCAGACTATAAACAAAAGAAGAAACATCTATGGAATTCTCTGATAGTTATTTGGCAAGATTGATGGAACAATAGTGAAAAAGGGAGTATCACCAGGTTTTTCCCATGTGTGGCAAAAGAAGGTAAGGGGACATTGCCTTGGTTAATCTTGCAGACTACATTTTCATAACAGGCCATGGGTCCTTTTAGGCAAAATTGCATATCTTAGGAATCTGTAAATGTAAGTACTGCATTTGCAGGGGTATGAAAACTTGGGAACCATATACTATAAGTGTGTCAAGAATATGAGGATGGATGTTGTGGATTCAGTTTCAACTTTGCCAGCCTTGTAAATCGGATGTTGGGAGCAGCTTATAGCCATTAAGGACACTTTCGTGGCCTTTCAGGCATTCTCTGTCCAGGTTTTTAATAGACGGTGTGTGCTATTTGAGTTGGAGCAGCACTTGTGAGAGTATTATGGCACATCCACATAACAACTGTACTACTACAGAAATGGTGATGAGCGACTCTCAAAGGTAGTAATGCATCTGGTTGTATTACAGTTTTGGCTGTCTAGGGGCATATGGGCTAAATATCTGACCATGTCTTCTTCTCTTGTATGCCCTTGTTATTATCGACCAATTGTGTGGCTTATATATAGGAGCTCTCTGCCTGACTGATGTAAGTTAAAGCTACTGAGAGTAGAATGGCCATCATGGCTGTATATCTCCTAGTGCTGCTTTACTTCCAATACTACTCGATGGTCATACTTGTGGTGCATGATAATTATTACCCCCCCATCTCCTTCTGGCACAGTGGGCTTCTACCATCTGAATCTTACTGGAACATCACATGTGTCTTCTCTCATGATCAGAATATTCTAAGAGAAGAATTACTGCAACCTCAGTGTTCCTTGTTGCATCTCCTCATGCTGCATTGGAATGTTAATCTTTGATTTACATCTGAACAGCACCTAGATGGACAGGTTCTGTGAGTATTCTATGATTCCGAATTGTATTCCATGGCTATGTGAGTATAGAGTGCAACTCATCCTTGGGTACGCAGATATTTCTGAAAACTGTGGATTATTGTAAATACACTACTCGACAAAATTAACAGAACATGCAGAAAACGTGGTGTAAGCTGCGCAGTTCGATGAAGCGTGACAAAATTTGGTATGTTGGAACCATAGAATAACGATAAAATAAGGAGGCAGCAAGAAATTTCGGACAGGTATAAGAAACATTTATAGGAGTTGTATAAGAATTACCAAAAAAGGTCACATTACAGAAATATGGTCACATACCTTCAGTATGGCACGTAGTCCCCTCCAATGGCTAATCAGGCCTCACAGTGGCGAACCTTTCGATATCAAGGTGTGTATAAGATTCTGTGGCAACAAATTCTATCCTTCCACCAGCACAGACCTTAGCTCACCAAGTGACCCAAGAGCTGGCTATCAGCTGTTTGTTTGTTATTGTTTGTTATTTGGTTTTTAGGAGCATTAGCAACTAAGGCCATATTGCTCCGGGATAGGCGGTGGTCATTCTCTGAACCTTTCCGCATCCTCCGTATTTGGTGGTGACGGGCTCGAACCCCGGTCTAATCAAGAAGCGTGTGCTACGCACTGCTGCTCCTTCCCACCTGGCTACGGAGGCGCCTCTGGCTATCAGCGTGCAATGCGATGTCCAAGGATGTCTTACACACATGTTCAGTCGGATTTAAATTTGTTGATTGTGCTGGCCACAGCATTTGTTGGATATCTTCAGTTTCAAGAAATTTCTTCACCACTTCAGCTCTATGTGCATTGGCATTATCGTGCAAGAAAAGAAAATCTGAGGCAACTGCATCTGTGAAAAGTTGCACATAGTGTTCGAGGATCTGTTCTCAGTACCTCTATCAAAAACATTAAGAAGGATGCAGCTGTTGATCATTATTCCGCCTCAGACGAGAACACCTCCTCCACCAAGTCCCTTTTTCTGACGTTGGAGGAATGGTACCAGATTCTTCATTGTCTCCAGATGAAATAACGTCTAGAATCTGTAGGCTAAAAAGGGACTAATGAGAGAGCATAACTGTACCCCATTTGGCAGGGCTTCAAGTTACGTTCATGGCACCAGTTTCAATGAGCTCTGTGGTGGTTTGGGTTAATGGGATACAAACCAATGGCTTCCTTGTGTAGAGTCCACTTGAATTGAGACTTCTTAACACAGTTTGATTGGATATCTTTTCACCTGTTGCCGCAGCAACCTCAAGAGACAGTTAGTCGATGACAGGACATCGTAGGTTGTGTTAGAGCCAGATAGCAGTCTGTTCTGGTTGATGTAGCCTTAGGATGACCTTGGCAGCTCTGCTGCTTTTAATGGTTCCTGTCTCCTGAAACGGCTTCCATAGTGCTGAGATGACATTGCATGACACATTAAGTCAACATGCCACCTCCGCCTGTCCCGCTTCAATCATCCAACTGACCACCATCTCAAAGACTCATCTAAATGACGAACATGCCATCCTGAGTACCGGAAATGTGGCTGTCCCAGTGAAGTAGCCAAAAAAATGGGAATGAAGTGGTTGCAACCCCTGTTTTTATAGGCATGAATAATTTGCATGATGCATGATTTGCATGATTACTATTGGATACTCAGAATTTCCATGCCAGGGTGCCTGTTATATGAAATATTCGCCTTCGGCGACACTGTTCACAATAAAATATTCATAAAAAAGATTTTGTTCTGTTAATTTTGTCGAGCAGTGTAGGTGACAGGGATGCAGGAAAATGTGACTGGGACTGCCTGGTTTAATAAATAAAAAATATGCTGACTGACCAACCCCAGTATCAATCCACAGCCCTGCAGGTCCTTAACGGTTGCTTGTCCCTTTATTTACTTCTTATTTTCCATAGTATTAATGTTTATATAAGACATGAGACATCTACTGAATTTTTGGGTTTTACAGTTATACCACTGTCACTGGTCCCAAGATTAAAATCACGTTGCTGGTAGTTTTTAGCATTAGCAGAGGCATATGTTGCAAGAAAGCAAGCTTATTCAGTATCAGCCAAAAAAAAAAAAAAAAAAACACACCACTCCCATTACACCCCTCCATTCGTTCGAAATACCTGTCCAGTTGAGCCTTAAATTTGTTTAGGCTATTAACTTCAACAACAAGTGATGGAAGTCGGTTCCACCAACCAACCACCCGCTGGCCAAAGGCAAATTTCCGCACATCTATCCGAAATCCGTCCTTCCTCAATTTGAATTTATGCCCTCTGAGGTGATTATTCTGATCAAGATGAAGAATCCCACTGGCATTGAGCATGCTCAAACCATTCAAAGCCTTATACACCTCTATCAGATCACCTCGCCGGTGCCTAGTCTCCAGACTCTGTAATTTGCAAAACTTAAGCCTTTCTTCGTAAGAGCAACCCTTTGTTCCATTCACTAATCTTGTTGCCCTTCTCTGTATCCGTTCCAGCAGCTCTACATCCTTCTTGAAATGAGGCCTCCAGACCTGTATACAGTACTCAAGATGTGGCCTAACCATTGCCTTATACAAGGGAATAATCACATCCCTGTCCCTGATAGAAAAATTCCTGTATATCATTGACAAGACACCATGAGCTACTCTTGCAGCTCATCTGCACTGCTCAGAGAACTTCATATCTGCCTGCACAATTACCCCCAGGTCCTTTTCATTCTCCACCACTGTCAGTGTAGTACCGCAGAGTTGATACGTTGCTCTGTGGTTACTGTTTCCCATATGTAGTACTTTACATTTGTCAATGTTAAACTTCATTTGCCACCTCTCAGCCCATCTGTTCAACCTTTCCAGATCCTGTTGCAGCAGCATAGCATCAGTAGTGTCCTTAACAACCCTGCCAACCTTTGTATCATCTGCAAACTTGGACATTAAACATGATATACCATCATCAATATCATTCATAAACACCGAAAACAACAACGGACCCAAAACTGAACCCTGAGGAACTCCACTAATAACATTAGTCCACGTTGAGCAGTGTCCATTGATTACCACTCTGTCTTCTGCCACTCAACCATCCCCTTATCCATAGCAGCAATTTGCCTCCAATGCCACACTGCTACAATTTATGCAGCAGTCTTCCATGTGCAACAGTATCAAAAGCCTTTCTAAGATCCAAATATATAATATCAAAGTTATTCCCTGCATCCAGCTCTTTTGTGACTACATCATAGTATCCAATCAAATTGGTGAGGCAAGACCTGCCCTTAACAAAACCATGCTGCGTCTGAGCTATAACTGAATTCTTGTCTAGATGATCCTGCAGTGCCTCCATTAATTTACCTGGAACAGAAGTTAAACTAACAGGTCTATAATTACTTGTGTCAGCCTTTGATCCTCCTTTGTGAATTGGGGTTACATTTGCACATCTCCAGTCTATGGGTACCTCCCCTGAGTCCAAAGAAGCTCTCATAATTATGGCTAGGGGTTTGCTTACTTCCTTTGCTGCCTCCTTTAATATAACTGGATAGATCCCATTCACCCCAGGTGCCTTTTTTATGTTTATCCTCAACAATCTCTCCTCCACTTTCCTCTCAGTTATTACAAAATCATCTAGCTCACTGCCAATGCTTACTTTACCTACGTCATTCTCCTTCCTGAATAACTCCTCATGCGTGAATTTAGATGCAAAATACTCGTTTAGATTGTTAGCCACCTGAGCAGGATCCTCAACTGTTGAACCATCAATATCCAGTGGACCAATCTGATTCATCTCTTTCCTTCTTGAGTTGAAATAGGTAAAGAACTCTTTTCTGTTTTTCTTTGCATCCTTTGCCAAGGATTTTCGTAGTCTGCCTCTGCCTGCCTAATCTCCTTTGTGACTTGGTTACAGACCAACTTATATCTATCATAGGCTTCCATGTCACCCATTAATTTGTATGTATTCCATCCATTTTTCTTCTCTGCCACATGTCTCATTAGTTCATCTGACAACCATTTAGGCCTAAACCTTGAACAATATTTCTTAGTTGGTATGTAAAGCCTGGTAGCTTCCAAGATTAGTTCCTTGAATGCTTCCCATTTTGAGTTTGCTGTTGGTAACGTCATCAGTTGGTCCCACTGTATAGAATTTAAATACTGTCTCAGACCATCATAGTCGCCTTTACGAAAACAAAAACCCTTCCCTTTACCTCTGATGGTAGTTACCTCCTTGAGTAAATCCCACTTCAACACACTGTGATCACTGCCACCTAGTGGTTCATTTATCTGCAGATTCTTAATGCATGAAGAATCACTACTGATAATCAAATCAAGAGTATTGCTCCCTCTTGTTGCCGCACGAACATGCTGATGTAGAAAACAATCATCCAATAAATCTACAAAAGCCTTGCTAGTGTGTGAGTGACCAATCCACAAATTTCAGTCAATATCTGGGAAATTAAAATCCCCCATTATAAGACTCTCTGATTTACTGGCCCACTCTATTTCCCTGTACAATATCTTATTATACTGATCAGAGTCATTAGGCCTATAGCACACTCCTACTCTCAATTTTGATTTCCCTATGCTTATGTCACACCAAACTGACTCGACACTGCCCTGTCCATCGATGTCGACTGGCTTCACTTCCTTGGGTTTTATGTGTTTCTTAACTAATAGCATAACCTCTCCTCCCCTCCTGTCCTGTCTATCCTTTCTATACACATTGTATTCCCCAAATTCCAGTTCCGCATTCCTTATATCTGTGTGACACCACGTCTCTGATATCCCAACAATATCTGCCTTTGATGTTTTGAGCAATACCTCAAATTCATCAAATTTATTTACCAAACTCCTAGCATTGGTGTACACACAGGTATACATGCACCTGTTTCTATTCCTAGCTACCCTAACACAACCCATGTGTTTACTTGTACTGCAATGACTCCTAGCAGTCTCTGAAATATCCTGCATCTTGTTTTTCAGGCTTCTGCTCATTCCAATAGAAGCAGTGCAAGAATCTCTTTCACCTCTGCCAGTGGCTACTGTCAATCTATTGGTCTTTGTCTCCCCCCAAGCTAGCAGTTTTCCGACCCACCTAACACTGCCTCGATAGCATCAGCAAAAATTCTTGCACCCTTTCTATTTAAGTGTATCCCATCCCTGTAGAAGCAATCTCTCCTGTTAACAAGTACAGTCCAGGCTGAAAAAAATTCTACCCCTTGAGCCTTGCACAATCCCTCCAGGGCCGAATTGATCGACAAGGCTCTCATCATATACTCCCTCCTATCGTGTCTGGGCAGAATTGCAGACACTTTCAAATTCAACCCTAATTCACGGCTTTTTTTCAACAGTGACCTGTACTTGCTAAGTAATTCCGCCGGTCTCCTATTCTTAATATCATTAGTGCCAACGTGTACAACTATATCACCTTTTGTGCCCTTAAAAGGTGATATCCGCTCTACAACGTCATCAACCTTTGCCCCTGGCAGACATACCCTGTGCTATTCCACCTATCCTTTTTACAAAGCATGTTCCCCGTTTCCCTGACAATAGAGTCACCAACAACTACTAGTTCCTGTGGGACCAGCGCATTCTGCCTAGGGGGCTGCCTCTGTGTTGCCTGATGACCAAGTGCAAGCTCTGGCGTTGATGTGGGCAGCTGAGAGCTTTATGGGCCCCTCAATTTATTTCCTTCGAGGGCATTCACCCTGTCCTTCAAGCTCTCATAAAGGCCCATAACAACGCTGAGTTGTCGCCTGATTTCCTTGCACTCCTTACATTGTGCACACACAAAGACATCCCCCTTGGCAGTATCATGTCCTGTACCCGACTGCTCCGCAAACATCAAGCAAACAGTGCATTTTAAAAGACTGTGATTCAGAGGGCAACTGCCCCCCTTAGTTCTCCCCTGAGCCACCGCACTCCCATTAGCTTGAGCCTTTTGCTTTGCTGCTCTGGTCTGAGTCATGATTCCGATTTAATTCAATAAAATTTCAATTTCAGAACAAAATTAAATCCTTAAGTTATATCCCAAAAGAGTTATAACGCTATATTTATTTTTTCGGTATCGAGTGTTTTCTATGAGTTCCCTTTATACAACTTCCGTATCACGTGTACCAATATAGTTATGTATTAATTATTTGTTACGGTTAAGTCGTTATATATATATATATATATATATATATATAGAGTTAAAAGTACAATTGAATTGACAATAAAGTTTATCAAGATTAATAGATTTACTGATTAATTGACAATATTATATTATGCATTATACTACACTAAGCTTATGCTATCGTGTAAAATGGCGGGAAATCACGAACGGTACTTCTACGGACTTGTAAGTATTGATTAGCTTCCAAATCTCGCTATCTCAATTTAGAATAAACTAAGGATCCTGACTAGGTCTATAATCTACTTATAGAAGATAATTGATATAACAATTGGTTAATAAATCGACTAAATCTGGTTAAAAAAAAAAAACCTCTCGTTCAATTTGTAACACGTGGATTTGATACCATTACCGATACTAAGTAATACCTACAAAATCTCTGTCTAAGTTAAACTTTAAACTAAGTATCGTAACTAGTAATATAAAGCTACTCTAAAAAATAAGTTAATATGCCAATTTAAGCTAATAAATCAGAAAATAAATCAGGAAAAACTTCTCTGTTCCAAGAGCGTCAAAGAGCTTCGTCCGCACAGGCTACCCTCGTTCCCCAACTTGGGCTTTTTGATTCAGCAAAGGCAAGATAACTGGAAAAAATTCCCCTAAGGGATGGGTAACTTTACAAATTCATTCCAGATTTTCTTTTTACATCTGTGGAAAATAATTCCTACTAGTTTACTCCAAACTTATATGCGTTATTTCTCATTTCTGGGAATGGGTCACTACTAAATGCCAAACTGGCGGAACTTCATCTTACAGCTTCACCTCTGTGTATTTGTGGCAATAATGAAACAGGAACATGTCCTTTTCTATTGTCACCTGTATTAGTTTTATGACTGGCTATGGCACACCTTTTAGCTTTGATTGCTCATGGTCAATAGGAAACTTTGCTAAGCTACAAGAACTTTCTACTTTTTTAGTACTTTGTTACCAAGGTTTCATACTGTAAACAACTGCTTGCACTTAGACAACTCCATAATAGCCACTATTGATGCTCTGATCCAACTGTAACTGGATTCCTTCTCATGAATCAGCAGCTTGTGCAGGGAACTTCACCCACCCTAGGCCATAGATGATGATGCCGTCGCGGACATTACCCACAGAACTATTTTCTTTTTCCCCTTTCCTTCTCCCTAACCTCCTGTCTTTTTTTTTCCTTCTCCTCCTTCTTAGCCTTTTGCTTGAAGGGGATTTTGCTGGTGTCCAGATTGAGACTCCTGGGCACGGGATTGTAATCAATACTCCACCAGGAGATTTTTTTTTTTTTTTTTTGCTAGCCTCTATTTTATTTTACTTTTTCTTTTTTGAGATTCTACTTGGGTTTTGGCTCACTGGATGTGAAACAGCTGGTTTCCATTGGGCTTGCATTCCACCAGTGGATACAAGACTTATTTTAATTTTGACATTAAAACATCTTTACCAGTGTTATTTGGAAAAAAAACCTTACTTAGAAATCGTTATATAAAATCGTCGTGAAACCTGATGCACATGCATTGTACTTGACGTTAAAAATATCTTTTCTTGGGTGCATGCACTGTATGTGTTGTGTGCAGTGATGCAACAAGTATAACACAGACGCCCAAGAAAACTCAATTGTACTCAACAAGTGCAGTGACACAAGTACAATTGAGCAGTGACGCGCTAAATTATACCGTTATATCAGCATAATGATTAATACGTGAGTGACTGTGCCAAAATTTACAGCTCGGCATTCGAAGGAATATTGTGAAAGAAAGGGAAGTTGGACAGAAATGCGAATCCAGATGAAACTTAACAAGTGTTCCGCTGTGCCTGGAATTTCTGAAACTGCCCACAAGAAAACTCAAGCTAAAAGATGAAGGAATATTGCGAAAGAAAGAAAAGGAAATTGGACAGAAATGTGAATCCAAATGAAATTCAGCAAGTGTTTTGTTCTACCTGGGACTTCTCAAACTGCATCCAAAAAAAAAAAAAAAAGAAGGAATATCGTGAACGGAAGAAAGGAAATTAGAAATTCAAACTATTCTGAATCATAATGAAATTCAACCACAAGTTCTACTATGCTTGATACTTATCAGGAATCTAAAACTACAGCAGAACGAATGAAAGAATATCGTGCACGAAAAAAAAAGCAAAATTAGAAATGGCTAATAATGAGATTCCTGATTACATCCCTGTAGTAGACACACGAGCTGATAGTGCGTTTGAAAAACTAGTGTACAAAAACCCATTTGGATTTAGTTGTAATGTTTGTGATCGTTTATGGTTTCAATTAGATGTGAAACCATTTCCAACAACTACACATGAATTACTTCAAAATGAATTTCCTTTACAAGAAGTAAGTACTTTCATGATGTGTAATACGTGTCATACTTCATTAAGATGGATGGATACCAACTATGGCTATGCCAAATGGATTTATATATCCTACTGATTTGCCTCCACTGGATGTTGTAACTGAGCATTTGATATCACCACGATTACCCTTTATGCAAATTTGTTATGTACATGGACAATATGGGATCATTGGACAAGTAATAAATGTACCAGTTAACATAAATACAATGGTTCATCAATTACCTAGAGAATTAGATGACAATTATGCCATTAATGTACATATAAAACGAAGATTCATATATAAATCATCATATCTACAAGGATGTGTGCAGAAGAAAATAGTGAAAATGTGGTTACGATATTTGATAAATCCACCTTTGCATAATTTCTACAGCATAAAAGTGAGTGATGATTTCTTAGGGACAAATGATGATAGTGAACAGGAATATTGGAATATTCAGTTGAAATTGTGAAACCTGTCAACAATGACGATGGACTATCGTTAATTCAACAACAAACATTGTTATGGTCTGAAGATAAATATTTATGTATAGCACCGGGTCAGAAATCATCTCCAACAAGTTTCATATTTGATATAAGTGCAGAAGAACTTTCTTTTCCAGCTATATATTTGGGACATGCACGAAAATTTAAAAATGGATTGAAAATTATTCCCTTTATGATGGCATTGAGTGAAATTCATATATCTGATTGTCGTGGAGTAACTCCCCAAGATTTGCTATATATGGCAATGAAAATTATGCGAATGCATACCGCAGAAAATTTACAAATTGCATTTAAATCAGTAGGAATAACAGCTAACATTACTCGTTTTATATTGGAATCGAAAGAATTTATAAACAAGTCATTAGAGTCTAAGTTGGCATTTCTAAAATAAATTCCCAATTCAGCATATTATTGGAGTCAATGTAAATGGGATGTGTTTGCCATGATTTATCAATTAGGAAAACCTACAATTTCTTGATGTTGTGTGCGTGTGAACCAACATGGCCTGTATTACTATGTATGTTATACAAATTCAGATATAAACAAGAAATTACAACTAACGAAGTTATGGATCTACCTTAATAAATGAAGACCCCCGTAACGTGTGCCATATACTTTAATAAAATTGTTGAGAGTATACTCAAAATTTTAAAATCGAAAGCCTATGGTCTTTTTGGGAAATATTATGTGAATTTCTTTAAACGCATTGAATTTCAACATCGAGGAAGTCCACATGCACATATATTATTATGGATGAACAATGCACCCCTCTGCACCATTAGAAGAAAAAGGTGGGATGGAAGAAGCAATCCAAATGATAGATGCATTGTGTTCTATAGAGAAAACTTCAGATTATTAAATTTTAAGCAACATAAACATACTTTTACCTGTTATATTTATATTCATATATTAAAATTAGCCACTCGTAAATGTCTTGTTTGTTTGTTTGTTTGGTTTTTTTTTTAGGAACATTAGCAACTAAGGCCATATTGCTCCGGGATATGCAGTGGTCATTCCCTGACCTTTCCGCATTCGCCCTATTTGGTGGTGACGGGCTCGAACCCCGGTCTAATCAAGAAGCGTGTGCTACACACTGCTGCTCCTTCCCACCTGGCTACGGAGGCGCCGTAAATGTCTTGTGGTGAGGCCAACGCAAATTACAGCCATGCAAAGCGGCCAGGATCAACTTACAGAGGAAAAGGCTCTGTAAGTGCAATTGAGAAGAAATAGAAAGAGTATATATAAAAGGTTAGGTAATGGATGGGATTGGGTAAATAGAGTAGAAAAGAGGATCACAGAGGGCCTCATCATGAAATAAAAGTTAACAGAATGAAAAAGGAAAAGTAGTAGTATAGAAAGTGGAAGTTGTTTTCCTGTCACTTCTTCAAATTCTGAAGAAATGAAATTGTTTACAGTGTATATTTACATCATATAAAACAGCAAAAGTCAGAGAGTGGAGGTAGTCGACTGTGCCGTCACCTCCACAAACTCTGAAGAAATGAATTAATGTACAGCATATAATTACATCAAATAAAAGTAGGACTTATCTTCAAACCTTGAACAGATACAATTATTTGCAACATGAAAAATTTCAACTATTTACATCATATGGAAACAGTATAACACCAAGAGTTGGTTTCCAGACACATCTTCAAGCTTTGAAGAAAAGCAATAATTTACAGCATATTACAGCTTATATAGCATATAGTAATTCCTATTAACAAACAAAACACATCAAACTGACACCATAAGACTGTACAACTTTTACCTGTTATAAAAATAATAATGCAAACTGACGCGAATGTTGATTTGAAGCACCTTTTTGACCAATGTCGCAAACCCGTATATTGATATCGATGGCCACATTTGACAATCGAAGATCAGCTTATCGCAAAAAATATCGTAAAATGCACGACTCATTACAATTGGATAATCATGTTAATTTTGAAGAATTCCTTAAATCAAATCAATGCCAATCAGAAGAACAATATCTACATATTTTGAGGGCTGTTATCAAATGACCACGTGTATTTCTTAAATGGAAAATAGAAGAGAAATTTATGAATAATTACAATTCTTGGATTTTAGGAGTGCTCAAGTCTAATTCGGATTTACAATTTATCAGAGAAGAATATTCATGTGCAGCATATGTAGCTGAATATGTGAATAAAACTAACAGAGGAATAAGCAACTTGCAAAGAAAAATTATAGAGCCACAAGAAGAATATCCTGATATGGATATAACTGATCTAACACGAGCATTAAGTGTAAATGTATTGAATTCTGTGGAGGTGAGTTCACAAGAGTTTGGTATTTATTACGATAACCAATGTCCGTGTCTTCAAGAGAGATTGAATACATGCCAACGGTATGACCACACGAGCGTCAGAAATTACGTAAATTAACAGCTGAATTGGATGAACAACAAGTTTGATAGTGAGTCTTTGGATATATGGAAAGATAGTATTTTTGATAAATATGAAAATCGGGGCGAAACATTAAAATATATAACTCTTGCACAATTTACTGCTCATTATCGAAAAGGAAATGGGGGATGGGTGAAAAGACAATTTCCTAAAATGATTCGGTATCAGAATTATAATACAATTGTCTTCATGAACGTATATGCGAAATGGTAACTTAACACATGCTATTTATCAATGAGGAGAATGAAATTAAATATTTTGAACTTTATGAAACCAACAAATAGATAATTACCTTGAGAAGAAAAGAGTTTCAATCTGATATTGATATTGAAAAGACGCTAGCAACTTGTAGGCAGCTTTGTATCAGAATTAATGAGAATGATGAAAATGGACTAGCAGTGGTAAAAAATTAAGAATTTCTTAAATCAAAAGAAATTGATGATGATTTCTTTACCGGCAAGAAAACTATTGATGAGGAGATGAGAATGGCGATGATGGATAAATTATCATCTGTCGTTAGGAAGCGAGAGAATGTCTGACCATCTGAGGAATACTGTCGGTTGGTGAATAGTACTAATAAAGAACAATGCGCATTATTACTTGAAGTTATCTATCGTCAAATTGATAATCAGATATATGAACTGATACAAGTATTTCTCACTGGACCTGCTGGCTGTGGAAAGACATTTACTCTTAAATTATTGATGGAAACGTATAATCACTTTTGTAAGGCATTACATATTCACAACGCATATGTTACTTGTGCGTCCACGGGCAATGCCACTGTGGCAATCGATCGTACAACAAGGCATTCTGCTTTCCATATATGTCTATCAAATAATTTTCAACTTAGTAATGAAATTCTTCAAAAATAAACTGCATTTCAACATGTACCATGAAGTTAGTATGATTAGTGCAGAACTATTATCCATTATAGATATGCGTTTAAAGCAGATAACGGGTGTTCATGAAATACCATTTCGAGTTATGAATATATAAACCAGGGCTCACATCTGATGAGTATGGGCTTTGAAAACCCAGGGTTCTGAGCAAGATATCATCATTCTTCTCTTTCTTGCTTTCTTGGTGATTCCCTTCCACTTCTGATTTTCTCTCTCCCTCCCTCTCATGCGGGAATTTTTTTTTTTTTTTGGCTGGTGCAGCATAAGCCTCAGGCTAATAATACACATCATTGGAGATTTACACCAATTGCCTCCAGTGTCTACACCTATATATAAATGCCCGAAGAACTCACTGATTGTTCCAGAATTATGGCATTCACTACAATTTCATGAATTAGTACAAGTTGTTCGACAGTCCGATAGTACATTTTCTAAAATTCTTCCAAAAGTAGGCAACGGAGAAGCGTTATTACCATATGAACTTAAAATTATAGAATCGAGATTTGTTACTAAAGAAGATGCTACTAATTTACACTGATGAGTCAAAACTTTATGACCACCTACCTAATATGATGTTGGTCAGCCACGCGCAGCCAAAACAGCTTGTACTCGGCGAGGCATGGACATTATTCTAAATGTGTCTTGTGGTATCTGGTACCAACACATAATCAGCAGATCTTTTAACTCCTGTGGTTGAGACACAGCTCAAATATTTAGGTATTCTCCTAGACAGCAAACTATCCTTTAAGCCACACCTTAAATACATCAGAACGAAGATCAGGAACTACTCGGCCCTGGTGGCCAGGGTCTCACGTAGAGACTGGGGCCTCAACAAGAGAATGCTGACACTCTATTATAAGACAGTTTTGATCCCAGCAATCTCATATGCTTCGGCCATATGGTACGATAAGACCACGCTAGTAGTAAATAGAAGAACGCTGGATTCTACCAAGCGATCCATCCTCCACGCCATAACCTGAGCCTGCAGTATAGTGAGTACCCCACTCCCATTAGACCTAGAAATCGTTAGAACTGGAATGCTCTATTACCTTTCCAAAGGGGTCCCAGTTACCTTCCTGAATTTTACAACTGATCCCACTAATAATAGGAAGGCAGAAAAAGTATGCCTACAGAACCACCTGCTACAGGAGTGGCAAAACATATCGGCTGGTACCACCAAAGGAGAGATTACCCCCAAGTTTTTGCCACAGACAAATAGAGTATACCCGAAATCACCATCATGGTTCTTCCCAGGACTTCATAACAGGGCATGGCCCCTTCAATGCAAAGCTCGCTGGCGTCAGACTCACAGACAACCCACATTGCACTTGTGGAGAAATAGAAGACTTAAACTGTCTTATGTTTCACTGTCCCATCCATGAAGACCTAAGATGTATTCTAATTACAAAAGTGAGATATCTTCCAAGAGGACAAGAATTTCTCTTCCTTGAAATGGAAGAAGATTATAAATCATTGTCACGATTTGCCCAGGACCTCTTCGCGAGAAGAAGGGTGCAAATTGCCAAACACTGAGGAAATGCCACTCGACCATGACAACGCAAAGACAAAACATATCACCAACCAGCATTTCTCCTCTTTAAACGGAAGATTAAAACCGAAAAACTTGATGACAGACTGCAAGCACAACTTCAACAACTTGAACTGCAAGTACAACTTCAACAACCTGAACTGCAAGTACGGGACTTGTCCCAGGAATGACCTACAACCCTAGAAGTTGACATCTCTTTAGAAGAAGTAGAACTTAAATAGAAGACCTACCATGGACTTGACCTCATTGCAGCTCTGCTGCCAATGCCACAGGAGATCCTATACCTGTGCCCTCTTGCACGGTACTATCTTTCCACTTCCCTGGGGAGGGAGGGAGATGGTCTTCCCCTCGTCGCCCTCCTTTTCCTGTTGGTGGGACATGGGCCTGCCCCACTGACCACAGGGGTTACCTCCTCTATTGACCCCTTACAGTACTTCCTATTTCCTCCCCCCCAGCCTTCAGTCTCTCCCCTAGTCGGTTCACTTTCACACCCCACATAACCCCACAGAGTCTAAATTTAAATTTAAAACTTTGACCTGGTGTCGCCTTCCCTATTGGCTCCATATTTCTGACTTTCCCCCATGTCTTCAGTCTCCCCCCTACTCTGCCTAAACACCAGCAAACACCCCATACAATGTGAAAATTTTAAAAAATTGTCAAAATTCCAACTGCATACGAAAACCCCTTTCGGCCTAACCTTTCAGCGACTACGTCCCAATACTATTAAATTATTATTTATTTATTTTATTAGGTCCTTGCTACTGAAATCTCAGGAAATTAGGTGGCAGGACCTGCCAGAGTGAAAACTTAAAATTACTGTTGTTCTGTTGTATTATGTAGCTAGTCTTGTAAGACCATAATCCATATCAGGGGCCCCAGGATGCAACCTTGGGGACATCCCCGGTAGATGGACCGCTGCACTTGGTGATTTCTTGACTTTGCTATTATTGTTCTGTTGGAGAAATAGGATCTGAACAGTTTGTACAAGTTGAGGGAACATCCAGCCACCTGGAATCAGGTGGCTGGATGTTCTCCCACCATAGATTATCAAAGATTCCATCGAAGTCGATGAAGATCGCTAATTCGTATTTAGACTGAGACATTTCTAGGTGGAAGACAAGATCGGTAACTGCCCCTCACAAGACCTTTCTGGAGTGAAGCCATACTGTGAATGAGAGATGAGATCTTTGTCAGTGAAGAGATTGGCGATCCTTAAGGCCATTAGGCGTTCTATTATTTTGCCCAGATTAGCTAAGAGCAAAACAGGCCTGAACGACTTCGGGTCAGTAAGCGGTTTATTGGGCTTGGGTATGAGTTTAATCAGTGCCACCTTCCAGCATTGGGGAAGCACGAGAAAGAAAAACACTTGTTGTAAAGCAGGAGTAGGTGTCCTGGTTTAAGTCTACAGAAGTGCATTGTGAAAACATACTCAATACAGTCAATACCTGGGCATTTATTCGCAATGATTCTTTTGAGGACTGATTCTCAAGAAGGAAAGGGATGAATCAGATTGGTCCACTGGATGTTGATGGTTCAACAGTTGAGGATCCAGCTCAGGTGGCTAACAATCTAAACGAGTATTTTGCATCTACATTCACACATGAGGAGTTATTCAGGAAGGGGAATGTCGTAGGTGAAGTAAACATTGGCAGTGAGCTAGATTATTTTCTAATAACTAAGAGGAAAGTGGAGGAGAGATTGTTGAGGATAAACATAAAAAAGGCACCCGGGGTGGATGGGATCTATCCAGTTATATTAAAGGAGGCAGCAAAGGAAGTAAGCAAACCCCTAGCCATAATTATGAGAGCTTCTTTGGACTCAGGGGAGGTACCCATGGACTGGAGATGTGCAAATGTAACCCCAATTCACAAAGGAGTATCAAAGGCTGACACAAGTAATTATAGACCTGTTAGTTTAACTTCAGTTCCAGGAAAATTAATGGAGGCACCGGTTAAAGAAGCACTGCAGGATCATCTGGACAAGGATTCAGTTATAGCTCAGACACAGCATGGTTTTGTTAAGGGCAGGTCTTGTCTGACCAATTTGATTGGATACTATGATGTAGTCACAAAAGAACTGGATGCAGGGAATAACTTTGATATTATATATTTGGATCTTAGAAAGGCTTTTGATACTGTTGCGCATGGAAGACTGCTGCACAAATTGGAGAAGTGTGGCATTGGAGGCAAATTGCTGCTATGGATAAAGGGATGGTTGAGTGGCAGAATACAGAGAGTGGTAATCAATGGACACTGCTCAACGTGGACTAATGTTATTAGTGGAGTTCCTCAGGGTTCAGTGTTGGGTCCATTGTTGTTTTCTGTATGTATAAATGATATTGATGATGGTGTATCAGGCTTAATGTCCAAGTTTGCAGACGATACCAAGGTTGGCAGGGTTGTTAAGGACACTACTGATACTATGCTGCTGCAACAGGATCTGGAAAGGTTGAGCAGATGGGCTGAGAGGTGGCAAATGAAGTTTAACATTGACAAATGTAAAGTACTACATATGGGAAACAGTAACCCCAGATCAACGTATCAACTCTGTGGTACTACGCTGACAGTGGTAGAGAATTAAAAGGACCTGGGGGTAATTGTGCAGGCAGATATGAAGTTCTGTGAGCAGTGCAGACGAGCTGCAAGAGTAGCTCATGGTGTCTTGTCAATGATATACAGGAATTTTTCTATCAGGGACAGGGATGTGATTATTCCCTTGTATAAGGCATTGGTCAGGCCACACCTTGAGTACTGTATACAGGCCTGGAGGCCTCATTTCAAGAAGGATGTAGAGCTGCTGGAACGAGTACAGAGAAGGGCAACAAGATTAGTGAATGGAACAAAGGGTTGCTCTTACGAAGAAAGGCTCAAGTTTTGCAAATTACAGAGCCTGGAGACTAGGCATCGGCGAGGTGATCTGATAGAGGTGTATAAGGCTTTGAATGGCTTGAGCATGCTCAATGCCGATGGGATTCTTCCTCTTGCTCAGAATAATCACCTCAGAGGGCATAAATTCAAATTGAGGAAGGACGGATGTTGGATAGATGTGCGGAAATTTGCCTTTAGCCAGCGGGCAGATGGTTTGTGGAATAGACTCCCATCGCTTGTTGTTGAAGTTGATAGCCTAAACAAATTTAAGGCTCAGCTGGACAAGTATTTCGAACGAACGGAGGGGTGAAATGGGAGTAGTGGTTGTTTTTTTTTTTTTTTTTTTTTTTTTGGCTGATGCTGAATAAGCTTGCTTTCTTGCATCATATGCCTCTACTAATGCTAATGATTCCAGCTCCTGTAAAGTAAATGGTTCTGAATTGTGTTCTTTGTTCCTCTTCCTGATTGCTCTATGGTCAGGGTTGTGATTAGGGAAGAGCTTGTCAAGAATAACATTTCTGGAGTCTGTCCAATTTGCTGTTTCCTGGTGGTCGGTCCTAACTGATCTGGGTATGTCTGCAGTGTAGGTCTTTTCTGTAATGATTTTGTACATAAGTCCCCAGGGGTTTGCATTACCAGACTCTTTGACAAAAGTAGTCCAGGTTTCTCTCTACCTCTATCTTCAGCAGGCCAATCTTGGTGGGTTCATTAATAGGATAGACATGACATCCTCTGCTTCTGTTAAAGGAAGTATTAGAACACGAGATGTGCAGTGACTCCCACCAGGCATGGTGCTGGTAATGGTGGGACTGATGGATAACCACGACATCGTGGCGTAGGTCAATGTCATACTGGGTCGACCAGAAGTGATTAGCAATGGCCGAATGTTCAACGTCCGCTAAACGAATGCCTCTTTCGTGTTGAGAAACATGTTTCCCGAGTCTTCTGCCAGTTTCCCTGAAATAGCAGATAGTGTAGTTACGGCAAGAAATGCAACAGACTAGTCCAATCTGCAGCAAGGTGGGAACTGATGTTTTTACTTTAGAGACAAGGGATCCCAACTTTCTGCTTGGGAATTGTAAGCACTTTATCCCACGAGATTTTAAGACCCTAGAAACCTGCAGATGAGAGGCATACTGAGATTGCTAGGGTCAAGACAGATCTTGCGAGGTGTGGCTACCCCACTAGTATCCTAGATAGGTGCGACCTACAAGCCCGTGACCACATAGCGGTCACGGGCTTGTAGGTGACAAGCACATGACTCCGCTGCGACCTCCTTTATCCCATACTACCCGAAACTATCACAGCAGGTTTCTAGGGTCTTAAAATCTCATGGGATAAAGTGCTTACAACTCCCAGACAGGAAGTTGCAATTCCTTGTCTCCAAAGTAAAAACACCCATTCCCCCACCTTGCTGCAGAGTGGACTAGTCTACCGCATTTCTTGCTGTGACTGCATGGACTGCTACGTCGGGGAAACTGTGGATCCCCTGAAAATATTGAGTAATACTATACTTAATAATAATTGGCCCCTACCCCTAATAAGTGGGCCTCTACTTGACTTTGTCTCGCAGTCAAAAATCTTTAAAAATTTCCCTGGAAGCAGCAGCTATGCTAATACCATTTCACCTCTATGCTCTGCAGCTAGCTAACAATAAACATGCTTCGTGTGAAAAAAAAATATTGTTCGCAGACATAGTAAAGTTTATCATAAACATACCAAAAAACTTACATTTTTTTTTTCTGTTTCAGACAGGAAGGCAATGGGCCCCCTTTGTGATCATGGGCCCCAATGCACCGTATTTGCCTAGTTACGCCACTAATCACACACATTTCTGACCTTTTACTCCGGAGCCACCTTACATAATATACTGTACATGTCTATGCTGGATGAAGACTAGTATCTTCAGGCTAACATGTAAGAGAAACTCCCTATGTATGAAAATTACGAAAATCGTCACTACAAGTAAATTACATGTGAATAAAGCAATTCTGGACATTAATCAGGTAAGGCCAACACAAATAGACGCTCGCTCGAGAGGGGTCACTAAAATTCCTCTGAATGGCATGTAACACCTAGATACGCCACTGATCACACACATGTAAGGGCTAAGCAACTCTCTCTCTCGAAGAAATGAAGCTTTTACTAAAGTTAAAAAGATACACATGCAGTCCATTAATAGAATACAACCTATTGAATCATTAGCTAATAGAGCATGAAGGAGCTCAGGGAAGTCCGCCCAGTGAAGAAGCAAAGTCACTGAAGTTAGGAGGTTGCATCCCCCATCTGAAAAAAATGGATAAATTTAAATTTATCCATTTTTTTCAGATTTTGTAAAATAAATAGATATGTGAACATAATGAGTTAAAAATAATGTTCTGGACATCAAGTAATAATTTAAAGAATACAGTATTCTTGGTATAGGAACATTGAACATTGGGATGATGAATGGAAAGAGTAGAGAGATTGTGGATTTGATGCAAAGAAGAAGAGTGAAGATCCTATTACTACAAGAGACAAGGTGGAAGGGAAATAAAGCAAAAGAGCTCGGTGAAGGGTACAAGTTATTCATTAGGGGAGCGGATGAGAGAGAGAAAGAAATGGAGTAGGTATTGTAGTTGATAAGGAGTTAAAAGATGGAGTGTGTGAGGTTAACAGAAGGAGTGATAGGATTATGAGCATCAAACTGGAAGTGGGTGGACACTTACCACAATAGTATGTGCATATGCCCCGCAAGTGGTATGTGGGGATAAAGAAAAGGACAGTTTTTGGATGGAAATGGATTAAGTGGTCATGGCAATACCTGAGAAAGAGAGGTTGATGGTTGGGGACAATTTAAATGGACATTTAGGAAGAAGCAAGAGAGGAAGAGTGAATGGAAGGTCGAGTATTGGGGAAAGAAATAGAGAAGAGGAGAGGATAGTAGAACATGCAGTGGCATTCGACCTGGCGATAGTTAATACCTACTTCGAAAAGAAAGAAAGCCAGCTGATAACATACAAGAGTGGGGAAAGGACAAGCCTGATAGACTATATCATGTGTTGTAGGAGGCATCTAAAGGAAATGAGGAACAGCAAGGTGATAAACGGAGAAAGTGTGTCTGCACAACATAGATTGCTTGTGGTCGATTGGGAGGTTGCAGCAGACAAAAGTAGGAAATATTCAACAGAGGGAGAAAAGGATAAAATGGTGGAGATCAAAAGAGGAGGATTTGAGGAAGGAGTTTAGGGAAAAGGTGCTAAAAGGAATAAAGTTATCGGAAACGTGCAAGAGTGGTGGAAGTTAAATAGTTGTATCATAAGGAAAATTGGAGAAGAGTTGTTGGGGGAAACATCAGGAAAGGGGGTGCTGGAGGGAAAGGAGGCTTGGTGGTGGAATGAGGAAGTGCAATCAGTGATAAAACAAAAGGAGATGAAGAAAAGATGGGATTTAACAGGTAGCCAGGGAGATAAAGAATCATATAAATTAGCAAATAAGGAGGCAAAAAAGGGCTGTGGTAATAGTAGAAGCAAGGGCCTATGGGGAACTAGAAAGGAAAGATGGAGATAGGCAATTGATGAGAATAGACAAAGCGAAAGACAAGACATCAAAGGACTTCTCATCAATAAAACAGATAAAAGATGATAGAGGAGTGGTTATACAGGACCAGGAGAATGTTAAGGAAAGATGGAAAGACTATTTTAAGAAGTTACTAAATGAGGGAAACCCAAGAGTATTCAGCGAGGATGAAGAGACGAATGAAAGAGTAGTGGAAGGCATAAGAAGGAAAGAAGTGGGAAGTGCACTCAGAAAAATAGAGGGGGAAAGCAGTAGGTGTTGATCAGATACCAGTAGAGGTATGGAGAAGTCTGGGAGAAGAAGGGATCAATATCCTATGAGACTGCAGCAGGGGAGGATACCCGGTGAGTGGAGGGAAAGTATACTTGTGCCAATCTATAAGGGTGATGTGCAGGAATGTGGGAACTACAGGGGAATAAAGTTAATGTCTCATTCGATGAAGATCTGGGAAAGAATTGTGGAAGGAAGGATAAGGCAGGAGATGGAAATAGGAGAGGAACAGTTTGGTTTCATGCTGGGAAGAGGAACAACAGATGCGGTCTTTGTTTTAAGGCAGGTGATGGAAAGATACAGGGAGATACAAGTAGAGTTGCACATGGTGTTCATAGACCTGGAAAAAGCATATGATAGAGTGCCCAGACAAGAGGTATGCAGATGCATGAGGGAGAAGGATACATCAGAAAAGTAAGGCTTGTGAAGGAAATGTACAAGGGAGTGGCCGACCGGGCTAGCCGGGTGGGTAAAGTGCTTGCCTGGCAATCCAAAGGTCGCAAAGTACTGCAAAAACCTTGGGAGGTGCATTATGGCCACAGAAGCCTATGCGCCAACAACTACCAAAAAAAAAACAAAAAAAACAAGGGAATGGTGGCTCAGGTTAAGAGTAGTGTAGGTATGACTGAAGGGTTCTCTGTAGAAGTTGGACTGCGCCAGGGATCAGCTCTCAGCCCATATCTGTTTGATCTGGTAATGGATGTTTTGGTGAGAGAAGTGAAGAGTAGAGCACCATGGAGTATGCTGTTCACAGATGATATCTACTGTGCGAACAATCCCAAGGAAAGGTAAAGAAGAAATTGGAGGAATGGAGGAAAGCGTTGGAAGAGAGAGACATGAGGATAAGTAGAACAAAGACAGAATATATGGTATTGAATGGAGAAGATGAGAGTTGTATAAAACTGCAGGAGGAAAAGCTACCATCAGTTTCGAAATTTAAGTATCTGGGATCGACAACTAGAGGATGACGCGATACACCTCTTCCTCCTCTGAGCTTAATTTTAATTTTTAACCCAAGATTTTTAACTTCTGATTTTAGTTTTTAATTTTTAATCCGAGACCCCATACTCCTTTTTTTATATAATTCATGCAATTAAACGGATCATGAGGTGAGTGCCGGTTTTATTTAAGCTTTGACTAAAGTGCACATTTTTCCGTTAAATTGATTTTTAATTGTGTTCATTTGATTTTTAATTATTGTTAATTATGTAAGATTTTCAATTTTTTTGAATTGTTTTCGTTTTAATTTGTGGAGAATATCATATGGAAGTGTTCTATGTATCATATTGAGGTAAACTTCTCTTATTCTTTTACAAATAATGATATCAACATAGAACGTATTGAGCATTATAGCTCTGGTTCATACTATCAAATTCTTGCCTCAAGTACTAAAATGGCTCGGCACGGCCCTGCCCTCCTTTAAGTTGTAAGTGGGAGTCATGACCCAAAACGTGATATGAAACGTTAAAAGCACTGTGGAACTAGATAATATCAGAAACTAATCACTTACTTTTAGAACTTTGTTGCATAAAGGGAACTGCAATGCCAATATTGTCCTGTAGAGACCACGGCGGTTGTTTCCTTTTTGGCATTTGTAAGTTTCTTACTTCTGAAAGAGATCTACTTATTTCTTTATTCTCAGTATATGTTTCCAGATTATTTGATATATTTGGAGGCATACAAATATGTGTTTTTAAGAAAGCAGAATTTTCTGGATAGTTAACTGTTCTTCCATCCTGACATGAAAAATCTACCTTTTCCATATCATTTTCGCTATTCTGTTTCGTTGAGGAAAACTGGATGGGCAGCCAAGGAATCAAACTTCTCTTATTCATGCACATCTGAACATGCTGTTTATCAGTAACTCTTCTCCCGAAATTATCGTAGAATCGTTCAGAATGATTATTATGTTCAGGAAGTAATTTAATTTCCTTTTCCACTTCTGCAACAGCGTGTACAGTGCACTGCTTCTCATTCAAATTAGGGCTTGCAACAAAACAGACATCACTTCTGTTTTCCATTGTTCTTTTTGATTGTATGGGTATACCTTGAGTATGACACGTGCGATATAAGCATGTATTTAAAAAGTCTTCACATTTGTGATTACTGATTTCTTTTGCCGATATATAACTCATCATATTCGACTTAGACAGATCCACACTGTTCGAGAACTGATTTTCTGTTATCCATTCCGTGTTACTCCGGATGCGTTCGTCATTGGCTGCAGAATGTAACTCGGCCTCCTCTGTAATTTCAGAAATAGGTGTGAAACGTTGATGACAAGCCGACATTTGATGAGCAACTTGCGAAAATATCTATATGGAGATTGAATAAAAGCATTTAAGGATTTTGAATGAATTTCGTTTTGTATTTTGTTAAATTTATTATGCAAACAGATTTCAAAAAAATAAGCTTAAAAAGCATATGTGTTATTAAATTTATATACATTTAATAATTACAATAAACCCTTGTTTTAATGGACAGAGTACAAGATACAGTACTTGGTGACGTAACTACTTCAGTACTAAATACCATCAGACTGATCATTAAAATGATCAGTCTGATGGTATTTGCTATTAAAATATTTTTACAACGCAGTGTGCGAGGGAGGCAGGATTCTCCTCTTCATCAACCAGCCAAGCATGTCAGACATCATAAAGCCATCTGGAACTCAAGCTAGAACTTGAGCTTTTCAGACTAAAGAAGCTTTAAATAAGAGTTTCCTGCACTATATGACACAGCAACACTTAAAGTTTGTCTACTCCACATAATTAGTTAGTATAATATAAAATTACAGCAGGTTTTTTTTTTTTTTTATTTCATGGCATTCTCTGAACTACAGACTGTTTTTTTTTTTTTTTTTTTTCAACTTTAATGGGCATTTGGAAATGGCAGACAGGCCTTTCCACCATATAGTCCAATGAAAATTAGTTTAAAATGTAATTAATCTGGACCGTTAAGTCCGTGTAGAGGTTGACTATTTTTTTAAATTTATTTTTGATATGTATTCCACTGTCAATCTGTTAAGCCTAGATTAAAAAAAAAATAATAAATAAATAAATACGTAAATTTTAAAGGGTGAAAATGTATATTTAAACAAGAATTTAAATACACATTTTCGCCTTTGGAAATTTACGTATTTATTTATTATTATTTTTTTAAAATTTAAATGTCACAATAAAATACACTCGATAACAAAATTAAATTGTAATAAGTACATTAAAAAAAAAAAAACATCAAAGAGCAACTTTTATATTCTGTGAAGCATATAAATGAAAATCTGCACACTGATACCGTACAGCTAGATGTATACAAAAGGAATAACATCAATCCACCAATAACAGAAGAATTCTGTATCCTATCTAATAACCGCTTTCCCGGGATTAATGGCAAATGAACACTCCCAACTAAAAGTTTGCAATCTTTTTTCGCAGCGTATGACAACAGTTTTCATTAATTTTTTTGAAATTAGCTATGAAATCGCTTGGACATTAAGCTTGATATACCATCATCAATATCATTTATAAATACAGAAAACAACAATGGACCCAACACTGAACCCTGAGGGACTCCACTAATAACATTAGTCCCTGACGAGCAGTGTCCATTGATTACCACTCTGTCTTCTCCCCCCCCCCCCCCTTTCAACCATTCTTTTATCCATAGCAGCAATTTGCCTTCAATGCCACACTGCTCCAATTTGTGCAGCAGTCTTCCATGTGCAACAATATCAAAAGCCTTTCTGAGATCCAAATATATAATATCAAAGTTATTCCCTGCATCCAGTTCTTTTGTGACTGCATCATAGTATCCAATCAAATTGGTTAGGCAAGACTTTCCCTTAACAAAACCATGCTGTGTCCGAGCTATAACTGAAGTCTTGTCTAGATGATTCTGCAGTGTTTCTTTAACCAGTGCCTCCATTAATTATTCTGGAACAGAAATTAAACTCACAGGTCTATAATTACTTGTGGCAGTCTTTGCTCCTCCTTTGTGAATTGGGGTCACATTTGCACATCTCCAGTCTACGGGTACCTCCCCCTGAGTCCAAACAAGTTCTCATAATTATGGCTAAAGGTTTGCTTACTTCATTTGCTGCCCCTTATATAACTGGATAGATCCCATCCGCCCCGGGTGCCTTTTTTATGTTTATCTTCAACAATTTCTCCTCCACTTTCCTCTCAGTTATTACAAAATCATCTAGCTCACTGCCAGAGTTGACTTCAGCTCTGGCATTCCCCTTCCTGAATAACTCCTCGTGTGAATGTAGATGCAAAATACTCGTTTAGTTTGCTAGTCACCTGAGCAGGATCCTCAACTGTTGAACCATTAATATCCAGTGGACCAATCTGATTCATCCCTTTCCTTCTAGAGTTTACATAGGTAAAGAACTCTTTTCTGTTTTTCTTTGCATCCATGCCAAGGATTTCTCATAATCTGCTTTTGCCTGCCTAATCTCCTTTGGTTATAGACCAGCTTATATCTATCATAGGCTTCCATGGCACCCATTAATTTATATGTATCCCATGCATTTTTCTTCTCTGCCATATGTCTCATTAGTTCGTCTGACATCCATTTAGGCCTAAACCTTGAACAATATTTCTGAGTTGGTATGTAAAGCCTAGTAGCTTCCAAGATAAGTTCTTTGAATGCTTCCCATTCTGAATTTTCTGTTGGTAACATCATCAGTTGGTCCCACTGTATAGAATTTAAATACTGTCTCAGACCATCGCCTTTATGAAAGCAAAAACCTTTCCCTTTACCCCTGATGGTAGTTACCCCTTTGAGTAAATCCCACTTCACCACGCTGTGATCACTGCCACCTAGTGGTTCCTTTATCTGCAGATTCTTAATGCATGAAGAATCACTACTGATAATCAGATCAAGAGTATTACTCCCTCTAGTTGCCTCCCGAACATGTTGATGTAGAAAAAAATCATCCAATAAATCCCCAAAAGCCTTGCTAGTGTGTGAGTGACCAACCCACAAATTCCAGTCAATATCTGGGAAATTAAAATCTCCCATTATAAGACTCTGATTTACTGGCCCACTCTATTTCCCTGCACAGTTTCTTATTATACTTATCAGAGTCATTAGGCCTACTCATTAGGCACACTCCTACTCTTAATTTTGATCCCCCAATGTTTATGTCACACCAAAATGACTCGACACGGCACTGTCCAGCATTGTCGACTGGCTTCACTTCCTTGGACTTTGTGTTTCTTAACTAATATCATAACCCCTCCTCCGTTCCTATCCTTTCTGTACACATTGTACTCCCCAAATTCCAGTTCTGCATTCCTTATATCTGTGTGACACCACGTCTCTGATATCCCAACAATATCAGCCTTGGATGTTTTGAGCAATACCTCAAATTCATCAAATTTATTTACCAAACTCGTATTGGTCTACACGCAAGTATACATGCACCTGTTCCTATTCTTAGCTACCCTAACACAACCCATGTGTTTACTTATACCACATGACTCCCAGCGGTCTCTGAAACACCCTGCATCTTGTTTTGCAGGCTGCTGCTCATTCCAATAAAAACAGTGCAAGAATCACTTTCACCTCTGCCAGTGGCTACTGTTAATCTATTAGTCCTTGTATTCCCCCAAGCTAGCAGTTTTCCAACCCACCTAACACTGCCTCGATAGCATCAGCAAATATTCTTGCACCCTTTCTATTTAAGTGTATCCCATACCTGTTTAACTTCTTCTGACAGGCATGTAGAAAATCTTCTGACGAGATATTGCTCATTTCACTACTATTAGAAGGGAGAAAAAAAGTTTTTCCATTTATCAGAATATTTATACAGTAATTTAGTGCTGTGAGCACATCCTTTCCTCGTGAGCACACATGGGGAAAGGATGTCACTATTGTTCCTGAAATAGAGAAAGTCACTATCAGTTCCGATAGTCATCCTCTGAGCGTTGAGACATGGACAGGTGGTCTTCCCTCAGTAGAGACAATGTAAATCGCTTTAGGTTAGGATAATAGGGAGAACACCCCTGCCCAGCCAAAGAAGTGTAGTTTAGCTGTGTCAGCAGAAAAGTTTGATTGCTGCACTCTCCACTTCTATAACAATGGCACCGTGATGAGCTGACCCATTGTTACTAGTGTTGGATAAATATCGAGCTAAAATACACGAAAATATCCAAGTAAATGAAAAACAAATCTCACCATTTGGAACAGCTCCCTTAAAAACTATGGTATGGCAAAAATCCAATCGTTAGCATAAGTTAAAACTAGTTAATCAGATCCTCGTGGTTGGGTTGTGGGGGTGGTACGTGTTCGCTTGTCCCATTTTTAATTGATTTGACCTCCACCCTAAAGAAGTTACTAGCAGCCCACAAAATGCAAATCTTTACTGCAATTCACAGTAAACTATAGATTCCAGGGAACAAAGCGGGTGTTAGCAGAAAATTAAAGACACATTTGTTTAAAAAAATTTTTAAATTTTAATGAACATTATATACATTAACAAAAAAAACTACACATGTGCATACCAATTTCGATATATATGAACCATACTAGTACAATACACTATCTCTCCCTCATCAACTATTCTCAAGGCTGTTCCCTTTCCATTACAAATTATCAACAACACTTTGTATCAGTTGTATCTTACTTAGTAGGAATCATCACTGATTACTTAATCATTCCTTTCCATTACCAATTTTTATCATTTACATCAGTAAACTCATTTTTTTCTCTTATTTTTTCTAACCTTTAATACATGAAAATTTCTATTTTATTTGTAAGCCTAGGTCTTACACAGTCTATGGTGTGTGGGGCCAAGTATCCCACATCTATATCGTCGGTTGATAGCAAATTTCTGAGGGTCGGCATCGACGTCCTGTATTCGTCTGAGCATCTGGTATTGTAAGAAATGATCTGATAGGTGGAGGCATGAATGAAGAGGGCAAACAGTTGGAGTGGCTCTGAGCTGGGCAGGTGGAATCACCAAGCCACAGAGATCCCAGAATGAAGGAGACGTGATCAGACCTGTCAACATTTTTTACTGTGATTACCAGTCTTCTTTCATCAGTGAGAGAGAGGGCAGCCTGGGCCATTTCAGTCATATGAACATGGGGTTGGTAACCTATGCTTATAGGTTACCTATTTCAAGAGCCAATATTCCGCTGCTCAGATAGGTTTTCTGATCGTAGGTGCTGCTGACGCTCAGATTTCAGCTGCATAAAGTAGCGGGGAGTATATAATGGTCCTGACATATTTTATTGCTGTAATCTTGTGTGAGATGTAATTCATGTTTTGTTTCGCTCTCCATTTCAGGTGTGCTGCACGACTGATGAGTTTGTCACTGTGCTGGTTAAATCTCAGTTTTGTGTCAAAGACAATCTCCAAATCTAAATGATATGGAACAGCCGGGATGGAAACTCCACTGATGTTAGGTGAGATGGTTGTTGTTTCTTTCTTTAGGGAGTACAGCATGCACTTTGACTTTGCTGGGTTAATGTTGAGGTCAAATTGTTTAAGGTAGCTCGCTAGTGTGAGGAGTACACTGTTAATTTCCTCTGTGATTCCAGAGGCTTCTGCATTCGCTTGGATGGTGGTCAGTATTTTTAAATCATCGACGTAGGACAATACATCTGGTCTCTGGATTATAAAAGGGGAGATAATGGCAGTAAAGAAGAGGCCAGAGAGAGGATTCCCCCTTGTGGTACTCTTTTATATATTTGCTTTGTATAGTTTTTTTGAATAATGGAGTATGATAGTAAGGTTGAAGAGTGATAAGAGGAAGTGCAATGGATCCCCGCCTATGGAGTAGTGGTCTTAAGCAGTCGTAAGAGGGCAGGCACTTGAACAGCATCAAAAGCTGCTTCGATGTTGAGGAAGGTTATAGGAGGAGGAGTTCTTTTCTCAAATGCTATAAAGATACTGTGGGTAGTGGCAAGGAGATTGGTAATGGTGGACATATTTGGTAATGAAGAATTTTTGTAAAATAATAAGAAGAGTTTACCTCACTATAGTACGTAGAACACTTCCGTATGATACTCTCCAGAAATTAAAACGAAAAAATTGAAAACTTACACCAATTAAACACAATTCAAATCAATTTAAACACAAATATTAAAAAAAACTAACGAAAATATTCAAAACGATTTTCCTTCCTGAAGCTGACAACGCTTTTCGACCGTATGTCGTGATCACGGGAATGAAAATTACCGAATAGGGTTTAACCTGAAACTTAAATAGTGATTATTTGTCTTCGCACATGCACGTAAAGGTTCACGCAGCGGAGATCAAATATGGCTGCTGAACATTAACAGAATTCTCATGTAATTTAATTTCTACGGTTTCTACAATTAATAGTCGCATATAATCACGTTGAACATTAAGTATTTTGGCCTCGTTAAATAAAAAAGTATGTTTTTCGTTAATGGCATTAAAGGCTAATTCTGACGCTGAGAAGCACGAACTGAGGCTTCATGTTGATTTACATGAATATTCAGAGAAAATCGCGTCGAACCTTGGTAAGACGAGTCACAATCATCGCAAGAAATGTTGCATACCAGATCATTAATTTGTGTTGCGAACGTGGAAAGAACCGAGTGATCGATCAGTGTAGTGTGTAATTTCCGTATTGGCCTGACCACAATTTTAAATTCGGTATCTTTAAAGAATCTAGTAAGCTGTTTGTGCCACTGTTCAACACATGGGACAGAAATAAAGTATTTTTTGATATTACTATTGTTGGTTGGTTGTAGTATTTTGTATCCTATCCTTAGCCTGTACCCTAATTTGGTTTACTGTGGCCAGGGGATAGCCCCTGTTTAAGAACCTGCTGGTTAATATTTGTATTTCTGAGCCCAAAGCAGATTCCGTCTTTGAATATTTATAGGCATTTAGAAATTGATTAAAGATAATCAATCTTTTGTAGGTGAACGGGTGATAGCTATTATAACGTAGAAGCATACCGGTGTTTGTAGGTTTTCAATAGATGCTAAATTGGATTTTATTCGAGTCCCGAGTAAGCATGAAATTTAGAAAGTTTAATGACTTTGTATGCATATCCTCCCTTTCCAATGTAAATTTGAGTCTAGAATGAATATTATTAAACGAATGTAAAATGTCTTGGATAGTACTACTATCAGTAATAACTAGAACATCGTCTAAATACCTCCCATAGTAGGGGATATGGGGTTGAAAAGGTATCAAATGTATATGCTCAATCATTGAGAGATAGATCTCTGACATTAAGCCACTCAGGCTCAAACCTATTGGCAATCCAAAAATTTGTTTGTACACCTTGTCTCGAAAGGTGATATAGTTGGCCTCAACTAACAGTTTAATTAAGTGAAAAATTTCCTTAATAGGTAGCTTCGTATAATTAATCGGTATTGAGTTTTTATTTAAAATATCCCAAATAATATCTAATGTGTATTCAATGTTTACATTCGTAAATAACGAGGTAACATCTAGCGAGAATAAATTGTCACTGTCGCCAAGTCTACAGTCTTTAAGATTATTAAATAATGTATCGTAGTTCTTAATCCCAAATTGTATTACCTGCCTAAAGGGTTTTATAATGCTATATGTACATATGTGGCTAAGGATGAAAATGCCGAGTTCCTGTAGGAAACAATAGGTTGATTAAGGAAGGAAAATAGTTTTGAATATTTTCGTTAGATTCTTTTTAATATTTAATTGTGTTAAATTGATTCGAATTGTGTTTAATTGGTTTTTAATTATTTATTTTTTACTCTAATGTAAGTTTTCGATTTATTTGTTTTAATTTCTGGAGAGTATCATACGGAAGTGTTCTACATACTATATTGAAGTAAACTCCTCTTATTATTTTACAAATATTAATATCAACGTAGAATGTATTGAGTATTACAGCTCTGATTCATACTAGGTAATGAAGAATGAAATTGTGGTGGAGCATCTGGAGGTATGCGAGTTATTAGAGTTCGAAGGAGGGTCCTTTCTAGTAGTTTCAGGATACACGAGGAATTGGAGATAGGTCTGAAGTGTTTCTCCCATGATGGCGTTCTTATTTTCGGATGTAGCCTTACAAGATAAACATTCCATTGGTGGGGGAAGATGCATCTGGTCTGGTCTGCACTGCACTGAACATGGTAACAAGGGGTTGGATGATATATGGACCCAGGCATACCAGCATGAACTGCGGTATTCCATCGGCACCCACAGCTGTAGAGAATGGGGTTGAATTCAAGGCTGCCAAGATTTAGTGTTTAGATATGGTGATAGATTTCAGAGAGCTCTGTTTGTCATGACTGAATATATGGTAATGTTACTGATGGTGGATCCCACGATGTCTTCAAATCTGGTTATGAAGTCAATCCATCTCTGGGGGTCGAGTTGCTCTGGGAAACTGGTAGTTTGTTCTGTGTATGGTATCTTACCAATACGTAGATGTGGGGACCACCATGCTGTAGAGTGGGGAGTGATAGTGACTGTCTTTGAGGCAGCATATTGAGCTACCGTAATAATCCATTGAGTTAACAGGTCAACCGCCAGTAGGGAGTCACAGGACTCAAGAACATACCATCGGATGAGAGATGCTGCTGTAATGCATCTGGAAACATCCAGATATTTTGGACTGTAGATTGATTTTAGTATCACCTGTCCTTTTGAATTGAAATTTGTGATTGGTGGTTCTAGTTGTATTAGGATTGGGTCATGGCTGGAGAAAGTAACCATCTTGAGGAGTTGCAAGCATACAGGCAATAACTGTGAAAATCATGTCCAGTTGGTTTGTACCCCTTGTGGGGCTTTCGTTTTTTATAGTAATGTGTGGTTTGTCCTTTAACCTGCCAGTCTCCTTGAATCGTCGAGTGGTTGTTTGTACTCCTTTAAACAAAACACCAAGTTATTTGCCAATACTTCTCAAGGAATAATTTTCTTTATACAAAGTTATAATAGCACTTCTTTTTTCAACACTCAGTTCCTTATTTCTTGCCATGTTTATCATGAAACACAAAACTTACACCAAATACTCTTTCTGAATGACGAGTATTCGATTTTATAAGCTGTAGCTCTTATTCCTCAATTTATATTATTGCAAAACACTCCAGAATCATCTACAATCTTTTATAATATTGAAACAATACTCCCACTTTCTAGAATATTCTGGAATCATCTACATTCTACAACATTCAAAAGTGTTTTCTAAAATTTCCTGATTTTCATGTATAACAGAAAATATTTTAATAAAAATTGGTAAACAAGTTGGTCCTATTACTAAAAAGGTTTTTAGAGCTAAAAGCCTCAAACTATGGAAAATTCACTAATGGAACAAGTTAGTGCATAGCATCATGTTAGTTCGTAGTAAATCACCAAAGTCGGTGAAATAGCAACGTTTTTGTTGTATTTCATGTTATGATTGCCTTCACAATGAGCTGCTTGTCTGGGTGGTGGTATCCAAGAATAAGTAACATTAGGCTTTTCCACTGGTGAAGCATTGCTTATTCGAGGTAGTGCATTATCATAGCAACTCATTGTGAAGGTATTCACAATATGAGATATAATAAAAACGATGCCATTTCACCTACTTTTAACATTAATTAGTAGAGGAATATGATGCAAGAAAGCAAGCTTATACAGCATTAGCCAAAAAAAAAAAAAAAAAAAACTCCCAAACTTTGTTGATTTACAATGAACTAACTTATTTGGTTGGTCCTATTTTAAGAAAAATGAAACATGATTACAAACTTTTAGCTGGTAGTTTATATGCCTAAGGAGGGCAACAAATGAAGAGAGAATAGATTTTAAGAGGGGAAATAGTACATCCTTGATGTCAGCATCTATTCTTCTCCAGGAAATACACCTGTATGCTCTGTCCTACTCAGTAATTTATTTTTTATTTTCTGTTTTGAATTTCATTTAAATTTAATTATTCTTATCTTCTTTCATGGATTAGGCGATCCGCCTGTTCCGATCTCGAAGAGGTCTGCCCATCTTTTCTTTGGTCTTCCTCTGTCTCTTTTTCCTTTTTTTTTTATATGTATAAGCTAATTTAGGGAATCTATTATCTTCTATTCTTTCTACATGTTCTTTCCATCTTTGTCTATATTATATGATTTTTCCATTAATTGAGTAAATCTTTAATTCCTTTCTAATATTTACTTTTGGTATTTTTTCTAATTTTGTACAAACTTTAACATATCTTAAAAATTTCATTTCTGCAGCTTGTATTCTATTAATGTCTCTTTCTTTCGGTATCCATGTTTCAGAACCATAAAGAAGTGTTGGTATTGCCATTACTTTGTAAAATTTCAATTGTGTTTCTTTCCTTGTTTTCTTAGCCAGAGTTCTTTTTATTGTTCCACATATATTTTGAAATTTCACCACTTTCTGGTTCATATCTTCTTCAACATCAATGTTATATTACATCCTAGATAATTAAAATGCTTTACTTGTTCTAATATTTTATTGTCTATAACTATTTTTGTTCTCACCGTATTTTTCCCTTTAAAAGCCATTGTTCTAGTTTTCATCGTTGATATTTTAACTTTATATTCTTCTGTTATTTGGTTTAATTTAAATACTGCTCTTTGTAAATTATCTTCACTACCTTGAATAATTACTTTATCATCTGCAAATAACAGTGTATTAATCCTATTCTTTGTATTTAATTTCTTCTTTCCATTTACATATCATATCCTTGATATATATGTTAAACAGTGTTGGTGACAAGCTACATCCCTGTCTAACTCCTTGATTTATTATACTTTCTTCTGTTAATTTATTACCTGTATCTATTACTATTTTTGTTCCTTGATATAAACTATTTTTGTAAGATGCTTTGGGTATCCTTTATTACTCAATATGTCCCATAGTTTTCGTCTGTTTACTCGATCAAATGCTTTTTCATAATTTATAAATGCTAACTGCATTTCTAAATTAAACTCTTTTCATTTTTCTATTATTTGTTTTAATATAAATATATTATCTGTACATGATCTTCCTTTTCTGAATCCTGCCTGTATTTCTATTAATATTTCATCAGAGATAATTTTAATTCTATTATTTAGCTATAAATTTTATATACTGTATTTAGTATGCTAATCCTTCTATAATTTATTGTATCATTTCTATTTCATTTTTTAAATATTGAAATAATTTTTGCTATCTTCCATTCTTTTGGTATTTTATATTGTTCCCAACATTTATTAAATAAATTTAGTTTCTTGTCTTTTAAAAAACTTCCCCCATACTTGATCAGTTCTACCTTTATACCATCCATTCCTACTGCTTTCCTATTTTTTGTAGCTTTCAATGCCTTTTCCAATTCTTATTTCATTATCAGATCTATGTCACTAACTGTATTTCTTCCCACAATTCTTCATAATGTTTTTTCCATTGTTCTTCCTTTATTACATTTATTCTTGAAGTGTTATTCATTTAATTCATGCTATTCAAGTGTTTCATCATTTTATATACCAAATTTTGTCTTCCATGAACATCATGTTCTATTGTGCTTATAAATCTATCCCATGACTCTGCTTTAGTCTTCCTTATTATATCTTTAGTTTTATTGCATTCTCGTTTATATATTTCTTCATTCTCACTTGTCTTGTTTTGTATATACTTAAGACGTTTATCTTGTACTGCTTTAGCTATTTCTTCATTCCATATCTTTACCCCCTTCCCCCCTTCTTATAGTTTATCCTGAATTGTCCTAGTGTATCTTTTGAATTATATTTCGTATATTATTCTGTTCTTCTTCTATTTGTTCTCTCTCCGATGTTTTACTTATTTCGTCTTTAATCCTTTTTTTTTCATATAAATTTTGTATACTTTCTTCTTGAAGTAGATATACTTTATAAACCAAATTCCTCCTTCCCCTGTTTAATAGCTTTTCTCTTCTTCCATTTAGCCCATAACTCTATTTTTGAAGCCACTAAAAAAATCTGAATTCATATCATATCCTCTAAACACCCTAGAATCTCGACATTGTTTTGATAATTTTTGTTTTACTATTACATAGTCTATTATTGATTGTGTACCTCTTTCCCACCATGTATATCACGTTTTCTAAAAATGTATTTGTTATCTTTAAATTATTAAATGTTGCAAAATCTCTTAATTTATATCCATTTCTATTTACTTTATAATCTCCCAAAATAACTACATGGTCCTTTTTTATATTCTTATCTAGTTCTTCCTCTGGAGCATAAATTCCAATTATACATAAATAACCTCTGTCTAATTTAAATCTTACTGTTATTATTCTATTATTTATAAATGTGTAGCTCTGTATTTTGGTTTTCCATTTCCGTTCTATTAATATTGCTACCCCTCCACTAGCTCTTTCCATTTGATCTACTCCACTGTATATCATTGTATAAGAATCATAATCTTTCATATCTTTTAATTTTTTCTTTGTTTCTGTTATTACTGCTATATTTACTTTCTTCTGTTTTAAATGTTTCCTCTTTGAGCTTTATGAGTTTTTATTTTTTTTACATGGGGAGGGAACCAGCCTCCCCTGCCCAACCCCCAACCTGGAGGATCAGTATGTTACTCTTTGTCTGATCCCTACCCTTTGATCTGTCTGGCTAGGGTTGCCCTACCGGTAGTCTAGCTACCGCCAGCATAGCTCTCTGGGTCATCGGGATACTCAAGCCTCTTCACCATGACAAGGTGGTAACATTTCGGGGAGGATTTATTTATTTATAACCAAATAAATAAATTATTTACATAAAAATTCATCGTGTCATTGACTATTATATCATTATAATCACTTATTTCTCTGGGAGGTTATGTAAATAAATATAAGTATTTTAACCTAAACATTATACACAAATAAAAATCAATATTTCAATGTTACTAAGCACTTTTACAGTATTTCCATTTGTACCAATATTTGTTGTTTTTTGTTGCCTTTTGTAAGGTCCCTCTGATGTCAGTGCAAGGTGGTCGAAGTCAGGTGGTCAATGCAAGGGTGCATAAATACACATCAAGAGGTTCAAGCCGGGACTGTTAAATACGGCACTGTTCTTCATATTCTCTGTATGTTATGAATTCCTTTGACTGTGTAGTCTTCCCAGAGTGTAAACAAAAAAATTATTTATTTTTATATCAGGAATAATTTATGCATTAACTTCGGTTAATAAAGAATTATTTAAAATGCCATTCTTGTAGAGATGGTTCTTTATTGCCTCTTTAACCATAAATTCCGTAATCTTTCTGACCACTGAAGTCACACTCACTGGTCTATAGCTGTTCATTCACTTCTTTAGCTCCTCCCTTATGAATTGGGTAGACGCTGGCTATTCTCCAGTTCGAGGGGAAAATATCTGAATCTTATGATTACCAAAATTACTAATGGTTAGATGCACTCACCTGCCATTTTCAGAACTGAATGTACACCATTCGTCACTGGAGCATTATGCTCTCTTGGCCTCAATAGCTTCACACAAGATTCTTTCTGATATCATTGTCACGTACTGTATTTTAAAGCCAGTTCGTCTTCAGTTGCCCCCATGGTACTAATGTAGTAAATACGTTGCAAAATACCCATTCAACACGACTCCAATATCGGCTGTATTTTCGATTATATACCATTACTTTCACTATGCAAGGAACTTATCGAATTCATTATTTGCTTTCTTGAATTCAAAACATGAAATAGAACTCCTTTTTCCGTTGTTAGCTCTTTTCGAAATTGATCTTTTATTAACTCAGCTTTTGCAAGTCTTACCACCGTCAGTGGTTTTATTACCTATTTGCGTAGAGTTACTATATGAATCAGCGTGACGTGATAGCCCATAACACTGTTTCATATAAATTAAATCTTGCAACTCTCATCTGCATTTTGGCTTCTTTCCTCTGGGGTACTTCTCAGTGAGAATTGAGATAGGTCACATCACATTTAAGGAGACATTATATTTTATTTAAACTAATATTTTAGCGAATTCTTTTTTTTATCTTGAATTTTATCAGGTTTTTACTTTTGTGTCTTTTTAAGGAAGTAATTATTTCGGTAACAGATTTAACAGGACCGTGGTTTGGTTTCATGCTACAGCTAAGTCATAATGTTCCTAAATTTGTATGCATGAATACCTGCATCTGAATGGAAAATTAAACGTTAAAGAGATTTTTATTACTTTCAATGATCTTAATGGACACTTAGTTACAGGTAAATGTTAAGCTTAAATTTAAAATTTATTGGATATCAAGTGTAATGGGCATAAAATTCAGTTCAATGGGTGATGATCTGATTTGAAGAAGAAGGTTGCTCTGTCAGTTCTGCATGAGGGATGTTGTGGAAGATGACTGAGTTGCTAATTACCTCATTGGGTAGGTTAAAAGAGGTTGAAAGTCAAGCATATGTAGCATGATTTCCAGAGAGGTCAGAGCCATTGAGTAATGTGACAGGAATATGTTGAAGTCTCCTACGAGAATGGGAGGGACGATCGGTTAGAGGTAATCCAGGCTCCTAGTTTAATTCTAAACTCTGGGGTATGCTCTGTAGGAAAGTAGACAGCACAGATCTGTATTCCAGCTTCATCGTGGTCAAGGATTACAAATATGGCTTCAAAGTTTTCAGAACTACTTGAGTTGGTCCTATCCTGAAAAAAAGAATTTTATAGATGATTTTAAAGAATGGCACGTCCATTCGCTGTGTAGGTGGAGTGGCAATTGAGCAGGGTAGTTCAAAGGGTGTCAATAGATCTACTTTGGTTAAGCCAGGTGTGCATTAAGGCCATATTGCTCTGTGTATTCTAAGGCCATATTTCTCCGTGTATACTAAGGCAATATTGCATGTTCTGTGTTCGATTTTCTGTTGTACGGATGAAAAACCAGAGTTTCTGGAAAAAAAACCATGCTACCCTCGCCTGAGACTAACTTACTCAGGCACATTTTGAAAAAGATAATTCCTCACATTATCGACGGGACTCGAACAGGTGATGTGGTGTAGGAAGGACGGTGATGTAGCAAGGAGAATAGACAGAAGTTTCTGGAGTTTTCTACTTATGCCTCTTATACTGAGTTTGTTTTTCTCTCCTATTTTTTGTCTTTTCTATATTTATTATCAGAAAGAGTATGTGCTAGGGAGGGTAAACAACTAGTGGCAGTGTATTTCTGATATCTGTACAGTATTGTAAATAGGTTGTGGGATTGCCAGAAAAGATGTTTGGGACAGCCTAGTTTAATAAAAAGAATAAATAAAATAAAACACTTTATGCTAACTCTTTGGGGTAGGATTTTTTGTTGAAGCCAGTGTGGTGGCATGGAATTTCTCCATGCATACCCCTTCCTGTGCCTGCACTCTCCTCTTTGGGAGGAGATCCCTTCTCTGTTGGATGGAGACAGAGACAGGAGTGAGCTCCTGTCTCTTTCTCCATCACCAGTTGTATTCTTCCTGTCCTCACTCACTCATCTTTTGGTGTTCTCCCACTAGTGGCCACTGATTATTCGCTTGACAGAGGGATCCCCTCCTTGTAGGCTCCACTTTTCTCAATGCTTTTCCCCCTCCCATTTCCCTAACTTGTTTTAGTGGGCCCTACCCTCCTTCATTGGCAAGAGAGGCTCATCCAAACAGGCATCCTCCTACTCTATTTATTGGATGATTGTTTTCTGCAGCAGCATGTTCGAGAGGCAACCAGAGAAAGTAATATTCTTGATCTGGTTATCAGCAGTGATCATTCATGTATTAGGAATTTGCAGATAAAAGAACCACTAGGTGGCAGTGATCACAGTGTACTGACGTGGGATTTACTTAAAGATTTAATTACCATCAGGAGTAAAGGAAAGGGTTTTTGCTTCCGTAAAGGCGAGTACAGTGGTCTCCGACAGTTTTTAAATTCTGTACAGTGGGATCAACTGACGATGTTACCAACAGTAAATTCTAAGTGGGAAGCATTCAAGGAATTAATCGTGGATGCTACTGAAAGTTTCATACCTATTAAGAAATATTGTTCAAGGTTTAGGCCTAAATGGTTGTCAAATGAACTAATGAGACTCGTAACAGAGAAGAAAAATGCATGGGATGCATATAAATTATCAAGCGACTCAGAAACCTATGGCAGATATAAGTTAATCTGTAATCAGGTCACAAAGGAGGTTCGGCAGGCGAAGGCAGATTACAAGAAATCCTTGGCAAAAGATGCTAAGAAAAACAGCAAGGATTTCTTTACTTATATAAACTCTAAAAGGAAGGGGATGAATCTGATTGGTCCACCTGACATCGATGGTTCGACTGTTGATGATCCTGCTCAGATAGCAAACAAACTGAATGAGTATTTTGCATCTACATTCACACATGAGGAATTATTAAGGTTTGAAAATGGCAGAAGTTTATCAAATTGTAGCAGGATACTTAATGATTTTGTAATAACTGAGAGCAAAGTGGAAGAGAAACTGTTGAAGTTAAACGGAAGAAAAGCACCTGGGGTGGATGGGATCTATCCAGTTATATTAAAGGAGGCGGCAAAGCAACTAAGCACACCCTTAGCCATAATTATGAGAGCATCCTTGGACTGGAGATGTGCAAATGTATCCCCAATTCACAAAGGGGGATCGAAGGGTGACACGAGTAATTACAGACCAGTTAGTTTAACTTCTGTTCCGGGTAAAATAATGGAGTCGCTGGTTAAAGATGCATTGCAGGATCATCTAGACAAGACTGCAGCAATAATTCAGACACAGCATGGGTTTGTTAAGGGAAAGTCTTGTCTGACAAATTTGATAGGATATTATGATGTGGTTACAAAGGAACTGGATGCAAAAAATAATTTTGATATCATATATTTGGATTTCAGAAAAGCTTTTGACACTGTTGCGCATGGAAGACTATTGTACAAATTGGAGCAGAATGGCATTAAGGGTAAGTTGCTACAATGGATAAAAGGATGGTCAAGTGCGAGAAGACAGAGGGTGGTAATCAATGGGTGCTGCTCTTCTTGGACTAATGTTATTAGTGAAGTCCCACAGGGTTCCGTGTTGGGTCCACTGTTGTTTTGTATATT